>NC_079895.1:26786005-26999889 GCF_024868665.1 Triplophysa rosa | reverse complement strand
TGTAGTTTGCCTTTATATTCTATCTGTGATGTAGTAAGTGTTGCTATTATATCTGCAATGTTTTTCTAATCTATCCTCGATGTTGTTTCTGGTGCATTTGAGATGTAGTTTGTGTTGCTAGTCTATCTGCAATGTAGTTGCATAGATGTACTTGTAATGTAGTTTGAGGTGCTACTGTATTTGTGATGTACATTGTAAGAAAATCTCATAAAAAACAGATATTTTCTGGCAGCTGGGACGGCAGAAAAAAACGTAACATATTTTTTCTGTAAAATTACATGTTTCCTGTTTTTTCTTGCAAATTTGCAGTCTTTTTGTGTAATTTTATGTTTTGTCTGTATTTGAAAAAATACATGAAAAATTTCAGTTTTTTTACAAAACCCAGAAAATGTCTGTAAAATAAACAGTGTAGTTTGTGGTATATTTACTAGTTTATCTGTGATTTAGTTGTGGTGCTATTGAAAGAAATTAGGAATGTATTTGTATTGTAGATTGTGTAGTTTCAAAACGCTGTTATTTTTTAATGGCAGCCATTGGGTACTTAACATTAAAACATAATTATTGCTGTGCTTACACAAATGGGGTTGTTTTTTTACAGGCTCAAGTGGTGTATTTTATGTGTACGGGGGATTTGTGTTGCTGTTATTTTTGTGTGTGTGTGTGTGCGGTCAGGAGGTGTTGTGATTGATGAGTCTCAGCTCTGGAGGCTGTAGGTCAGGGTTATTGTGTGATATCTGTTATCTGCAGCCCACACTCAGAGCTTCAGTGTGTCCAGTGCTCAGCACTCGTGGAGTCTCAAAGCCCTGAGCTCAGCTCTTAAAAACAACACACACAAACAAACACACAAAGCCGCAGATCTGCAAGCGTTTGCCCAATGGGGTGCCAAGAGCAGAAGTTGTTGGTGTGTGTGAGATAGGTCTGCTTTATGTGACCGTGCAGCCAATGACAGTGAAGCGCACAGGTTTTATGATGTCATTGATGGGGCGTAGGGAGATCTTACACCCCTCGCTCTCATTCTCTGCACCTGTCTAATGTTCCTCTAATGTTCATCTCTATCAGAGAACATCTCTCAGAGATAACCCAAAACACTGCACACCATAGTCGCCGGAGGTTTAAAGTGCACTTCAATTCAAGAAAGTGTTCATTGAAACATCTGCCAATATTTACTCAATCTCCGCGTTTGTTTTTCTCTGTGGAAGAAAAGAACACTTTAGAGAGGTGGTCTCAAGTAAACTCATTAAACAGGATAGTTCACCAAAAAAACATGGATTTACCATCATATGGTTTTTAAACCTCTTTCTTCTGTGGAACATAAAAGAAGATATTTTGAAAAATGTGGTTTTGTGTTCATGCAATGGAAGTCAATGGGGTTCAAGTTGTTTGGTCAAAAACATTTTTCAAAATATTTTCTCTTCATACATGTTTGGAGTGACATGAGGGTCAATAAATTATGAAAGAATGGTCATTTTCAAGTGAACTATGCCTTTAAACAGAGTCTAATGTGTAAACTCCTCATTACTTTTATTATGTATCACATGAGCTTGTGAATGAACGTTTAGAGACCGACGATCACTCTGAAAACTAAAAGATGGAAAGTGTAATAATGTTTGACGCGATGGCATTTGTGTATGCCTGTTCTTCACAGGGGATTTCCTCTAAGCGATGTGTGTTGTTTGCTTTATTTCACGCGGGCGTTTGGTTCTCTGAAGGTTCTGCCGGAGCCATTATGGAAGAAAGATTTGTCCTGCGATGTGCTGTGAAACAGCTCGCGGCCAAACGGGCACACACTCACAGACACAACACACACTCGTTCATTTCTTTCATTACATCATCCGTCAGGCGGCGTGATGTTCGGGGCGTTAGATCAGACGTTTCTCAGCTCGGAGCGCACGGATGTGAATGAAGCACGTGAGAGAGATTAAAGAGAGAGATGGAGAGGCCACATCAGGACTTTCTCTCTTCTTCCTCTGCTGCACGTGGGCGTTTAAGAGAGTCAGAGCCTCTGAGCTTCTCATCGCTTCTCTACTCTCCACGGAGCCTCATTAAAATTCTGGGAAAGTTTGTTAGATGGAAATTACCGGAGAGGGAGTGACGCGCGGCGGCCGATCGACACGTAGACCTCGACATCACTTCCTCTCTGGACGACTGCTTGCTCTGAACTGTGCTCGGATGTTACAGGTGTCATGTGGAGTTTAGTAGGAAGTGTTACCATGTGCTCGAATCTCCAGTCGTTGAACTTGTTCCTGTAGATTTACCATCAAACTGCGCCGGTCTCTGGCAGATTCATCGCGAGAGATTCAAAGGCCATTTATATACACTGTACACTGTGCAAAGATGCAAATTACACGTCATTACTCTGTCACTTCTGAGATGGGTTTTTGTGGGAATTACGGAGAATTTTATGCTCATTGTGAACACGACTGCAAATCACATTAAAACAAATTCAGCAGTTTTCGGGGAAAGTGCTCATTTTTTATCATTTGAAGAGAAACTGAAGGCCCCCAAAGATTTTCTTACATTTCTGAACATTTTATTCCGTCTTCATTTGTTCGTTTTTATCACCTCTTGAATGTGGGTAGGTTTCTTTAAATATACAACATTTTGAACAAAAAGTTTTGTATTTTTTTTTTTTTTTTATTTTTTATTTTTATTGATTTTAATTTTTTTTTTTTTTAATTTTTTTTTTTTTTAAAAAAAACATGGATAGCTGGGAAAACTCTCTAAGCTTTCTTAGATTTTTACTTTAACTTGTATTGGCTACTGTATTCAGATTCTGAATGAAAGTGTAGTAGAATGTAGGATAGAAGCTTGTCGTTTTAGCATTTACATGTGTTAAGAATTATGCACAAAACTAATTTTGGTTAATTGTAAATCATACTCTTGTGTATACATGGTTGCGGATCGTCTCGTGTGGAGGAGGGAGATTGTCGTGTCACTTCCTCTTTTCTGTCCCGTGCACAGCTTCAAGGACAGCATGGAAAAATCCTCCTACTCTGATTGGCTGATTAATAACAGTATAGCCGAGCTGGTCGCCTCCACCGGACTGCCCGTGAACATCAGTGATGCCTACCAAGACCCGCGCTTCGACGCTGAGGTAAGGTCATGACATGAAGAAATAAACAAATCAACGTGTTTGGGGGACAATGCCAAATAATAAAAACAAGTTACAGTGACATCACAGGCTTTGGATAATCCTTTAGAGAGCATGACCTTTGACCTCTGTCAGCTGTTGTATATCATCTGTAAAGGCCAAGAGCACAATGTTATATAACACAGTGTCTTATGAGTTTACAGTCAGAGCATTGTGTGTTTCTCCTCAGGCGGATCAGTTCTCTGGCTTTCATATTCGCTCAGTTCTTTGTGTCCCTATCTGGAACAGTAACCATCAAATCATAGGTAAGTTATCCAGCTAAACTCTCAGTGTTTCATTCATGTTCAGTTTGACAGTTGATTTATGTTGCTGTTACTGAACGTCTCAGACGACACATCCGCACAAATGTGCTCACAAAAGTGGTTGAGATCACCAGTTCCATTCTGGGGTGCGTTTCCCAAAAGCATCGTTAGCCAACTCGGGTCGCAAGTTCCATCGTCCCAGCATAGTTCAACCATTCACGTGTTTCCCGAAACCATCATTCCAACGATCAATCGCAAAAGTTGCGTGGTTGGAAGTACAGGTCTAGAGCATTGTTCCTTGTTATTATGACTTGTAGACTTACATGCATCAAGCTTTTGATCAAAGCAACACGCAGCGCATTCCACATCCATCATTCTAAAGGTATACAAATTCAATTTGACATCTTTTAGTTTGTCAAGAAAATAGAAGCGCTGTCTTTTGAAAAGTGCGCATGCGCATGACCTGTGTGCTCTAGGACCCTGGGGAATCCCTGGGCGGATGTTTTGATGAACACAGAGAAAGATATTTGGAAGAATGTTAGCAACTGACAGTTTGACTACCATTTTAATTTTTCCTACTGTGGTAGTGAGTGATGTCCCAGAACTGTCAGTTGCTAACATTCTTCCAAATATCTTTCTGTGTTCATCAAAACAAAGACATTTGTACATTTTTGGGTGGATAACCCCTTTAAGAGGTACTGTATTTCAAAAAAAGAGAAAGCACATGATAAACAAAATTAAATATAAATTTGACTGACATTTGGTTCATTTCTCTAGACCTAAATGTGTCCAATTTTAGTGGATTTATATCTAATATAATGAAATATCATGGTTGTGGCATTTATTAGCACATAAGCATGCAGAACTACATATGAAGAGTTTGTATCCAAAATGAGATAAAAAATCACGTTTTTTGTTATCATGTTTTTATTGTGTTTTATTGTGTTAGTTCGCTGTTTTTTGAGTTATTATGGCTTAAATCAAAACAAACCGACTGCAGTTTGATTGATATTAATTGGAAAAAATCATGATTTTTGACAATTTTAAAAACAGAGTTATTTCATTTTGGAAATAAACTCTTCATATTCTGACTTGTACTCTTAAATAATAATTGTTACTTTTGGACAAGCAGAAATTCTCATCACAGAATCCATACACATTTTTCTGGTGTTTTCTGTGTTCCCAGGGAATAACTATTGTTAAAATTGATTAAAAATATATCATTTCAGATAACCCACCCCTGAATGGCACTGTAAAATGAAAGCGTCTGTGATTGGTTGATTCACATGTCAGTCACGTGATCTCTTCTGTCTGAACGGTTCAGGGTCTGAATGATGCGCAGTGTGGATCAGACCTTATGATGTTTAGTCAAAGACTTTGTGATATTAACAGAGAAGAAATCTGTGGGTGTACGATACTGTGTGTTTGAATGTGTGTCAGGTCAGCGTGTGTGATGTTGTGCTCAGTGCAGCGTGCGTGGGTGAAAATGTGTGTGCTTGTGTGTGTGAAGGGTAAACCCTACGGTATTTAAAATGTCCCCACAAAATGTCCCCACAAAGATGGCAATATCCAAAACCCTTGTCCTTGTGGGGACATTTTTTTGTCCCCATGAGGAAACAAGCTTATAAATCATACAGAATGAACTTTTGTGAAAATGTAAAAGAGCAGACAGTTGTGTGTGATTGTTAGGGGTAGGGGTAGGGAATATGAGATACAGTTTGTACAGTATAAAAACCATTGCGTCTATGGAATGTCCCCATAAAACATGGAAACCCAACATGTGTGTGTGTATGTGTGTGTGTGTGTAGGAGGATTCTGTCAGGCACTGAAAGTCATTATGGCACAAACAGGCAGTAGAAGAAATCATGATGTTTTCATTCAAAAGATCCCTCTCCCTCTCCTCGCATCTCACGCATTTTCTTCATCTTTCTGCTAGACTCACAATCATTTTGTACTGTTGTTTAAAAATAACGTGTTTGTGAAAGAATCTCTGCACTGAGTGCATCTAAACCATATTTGAGCTCATGTCTGTTCAGAAAGACATTCTTCATATTACTACAGTATTCTTGTATTGTATATATAGTGTTTTCTGTGTGGAAATGAAGAATGATCGAGGTCAACAACAAGAGCACATTTCATGCAATAATATTTCACAGAGTGCAGTGCGCTCTTAACCATTTTCAGAGCGATGAATGAACCGGAAGCAAAATCAACTACTTCAAAGAATGAATCCAGGTTCATGTTATGAATTGTACACTAGCTTGATTTTCTCCAGGACATCATTTAGTAGAACATGAAAACAGTCTTGATGTGATGGAGAGCAGAGAGTGAGATCTATAGTATTGTGTTACACTAGAGCTCTGTGTCCAAAGCAAACTGTGTGTTTATGACTGACTGTAATGAGATGGTGGTGATGTGGAGGGGTGGATGATCTCTCTCTCTCTCTCTCTGTGTGTGTGTGTGTAGTCATTTTAATTACACACTGAAACACATCACACTGTTTAATTAGACACATAGAGAGCTGGGGATTACTGGCGAATGTAAAGCAGTGGTTTCGAGAGAAAATAATTATTTGGAAATGATCAAATACATGTACTTTTATATGGTATGTATTGATGGCATGGTATAACCAGCAGTCTCTTGTTTAAAACACAACCACGTTTACAATTTTCAGTAAACCACACTGCAACTATAAATCATTTAGAACTTGGTTCCCTCTAAATGAATAATGAACGCTTCAAACAAAAAACTAGACTGGAGGTAAACAATTCGAACAATGCTCAAAGCATATCTAATCATACATTTGATCGAATTTGATCAACGTAAAGAAAGGTTTTCAAACCCATCTTTTGTTGTTGGTGTGAAAGGTTGAGTGAAAGTCTACATTATGGTTATCCAGTGTTCATGTGTGTCGTGTACAGGTGTGGCTCAGGTCTTGAACAGATTGGATGGGAAACCGTTTGATGATTTGGATCAGAGGCTGTTTGAGGTATGACATGAATCATCTTTGAGATCTCTCTCACTCCGGCTCTCAGAGCAGTTTGAGAATTGATGCTTCTATTTGAATACTATATTTGAAATGTGTGACGCACTTCATTTGTCATGTGAATTGAGAATGTGAATGTAAAGAGAAACTCTGGGTTTGTGTACACTTTTGTTTTGTTAATTGGAGGAACAAACTGCAATAATAATAATAAATAAACAAATAAATTCAGTAATAGGGAAATAAATAAAGGAATAAATCACTTGATAATACCAAAATAAATAAAGAGTTAATTTGCAAAACAAATAACTGTTTAAAAAATGTTCAAAAATCATGTTGTTTATTGTGCATTCGTATTAAAATCAACCAAACTGCAGTTGGGTTTGATAACACAATAAAAAACATGATTTTGCAAATAAACTCTTCAAAAAAAATCTAATTAAACCCCATCAGTAAATAATTGTGGAAACTTAAATATGGAAATGAATGCAAATGGGAAACATACAGTATAAATAACTATAAAATAAAAATACATTAAATAATAAACAGAAAGTTAAATGTAAATGCAGGAAATAATAGAAAAAAGGTAATACAAAAATAACTTCATGGCTACATTTAGATATTTTTTAAATCAAGCCAATTTATTCATATTTTTTTAAATATTTATGTTTTAATGATTGCAGATTTGGTCCTCCATATACTATACCTTTTAAAATGATAAACAGTCAAAAAAGTAGCATTTGTTGTATTTATTATATCTGTATGATATTTGCCCAATAGCAACACTGGGAGAAATAAACACTTTTGTTATGTTTGTTATAGCATCTTAGAATACAAAATATTTAGCACGAGCAGTTCAAAGGGTCCCAGTTCAGTTTCCCCTTGTGAAGTTTGTGCAATAATAATAAGATGGACAAATACTGTACAGAGAAAAATATAATGGTGGTAAGGAGTAAATTATTGGATTATTAGAATTATTCACTTTACTTAAGTGAAGGATCATTAGATTTGAGACATAAATGTACAACAGATGCAATATGGTTCTTTGTCACGGTCCCGCTTTAAATTGATTTATTTAGGAGTTTTTTTCATTACATTACATAGTGGAGCAAAGTGTCTTAAGCAGCATATTGCTGAAGTTTGAGAAAGATACAGTTATATTTAGTGTAATTCACTTCAGACTGATACGCGACAGATGGTGATGTGGGTCAGGTACAGTATCTGCTTGGTGGTGGTTGAGGAGATTTCCCCTTCCATGTAAAGCGCTTTGAGTGCCCAGAAAAGCGCTATATGAATGTAACGAATTATTATTATTAATAAAATGAATAAAGTGTTTTAATGTCTTTGTCGACTGCATATAGTACAACTCTTAAAGAACCAAGCACTAGTACTGAGCAAAAAACAAAAATGTGAATGGAGACCCAAATCATTTTGTTCTTTGGAAATAGACTCTTGTTTCTCGTTCTCTTTCTTTAGGCGTTCGTCATTTTCTGTGGACTTGGAATCAATAATACAATTATGTATGACCAAGTGAAGAAGTCCTGGGCCAAACAGTCTGTTGCTCTGGATGTACGTTTCTCCACAAACATACACATTCGTATGATACGTATAAGAACTTAAGCTTCAGCTTCCCGATACTGCAGACGTTACTGAATAAATGCAGAACTTTGGAGTTGCTTTGGATAAACTCAGACGAATGAATGTAATGTAGTGCTTTAGCAATACTGTTTTATAATACCTTCTTCTTCGATGTTTTCTCTATAGGTGTTGTCATATCATGCCACATGCTCAAAGACTGAAGTGGATAAGTTTAAGGTAGACACGAATGCATTATTCCACCCCTCAGAAAGTGAATGTGTGACATTGAAGTTGTGCTGGAGTGTCTCATCAGATGTGTGTCGATAGGGAACGCTTTGATTCATGATATCTCAGACTGTGAATCGTCCGCCTCTGTTGCAAAGCTCTTCAATATCTCATCAGTGTTTGTGCATTATTGATACGGTCGCTGTGGATTTCTTTGGTCTCATTCATCATCATGTGTTCATTTTCTTGTGAATGCTCTTTTTTATGTGTTAACTGGATTTGGCCGGAGGCTCCTGTAGCACTTCATCGAGTGGCAGCATGTGAGAACTCCAAGTCCAGAAATACTACACTAAATATACAACCACCCCCTGATTTCTGTGTAAGCGCTGAGGAAATAAATGATCAAAAAAAAAAGACAATTCATCACTTTATGCTGCATCGCATTCTTCTTTCGAAGAAGAATTAGAACAGTACATGATTTCAGGTTGAGAAGACTCATTGTTTTAGGAATTGAAGACAGAAAACTGATGATAAATGACTGTTTACTGACTACTGAGCCAGAGACGCTTTATTTCATAGTTTCTCATAACTCAACTTCATCCTCTTGACTTTTGTATTATTTTTGTTCAGTGTGAAAACGGCTCAAAGCACATATTACTGATCTCATTTATTTGTGCCTTTTTCTGTAATGCGGAACAACAATTGTTGTGAGATATCTGTAGAATGTGTGTGTGAATATGTTTGTAGTGCGTCATTAAGACGGCTGTGAGGATTAACACTCAGAGAACGCTTTGACCCTTGTTTTATTTCATTCACAGAACAGAATCTCTCTCTCTCTCACTGTCTCACTCTCTGTATCTCTCTCTGTCTCTGTCTCTCTCGCTCTCTCTCGCTCTCTCTCGTGGTTGTTGTTTTCCACAGGCAGCAAACATCCCTCTGGTGTGTGAGCTATGCATTGATAAACTGTCGTTCGATGACTTCTCTCTGGACGTGGATGCCATGATCACTGCAGCTCTGCGCATGTTTATAGAGTTGGGAATGCTGCAGAAATTCAAGATAGACTATGAGGTGCACAAATGTTGATTTATTTCTTCATTCGGCAACATCACGGAAGAGTCCGGGTGTACTAAATAAAATGCAAGAATCCTGCGGGATATCAGTGCTGTGCTAATATTCAGTACAACAGCACTTACATTTCAGACAAAATATGTTAGTTGATATGAAGCATTAAAGGAACAGTTCATCCGAACATGAAAAATCTTTCATCATTTACTCACCCTCTGGTTGTTTCAAACCTGTATAAATGTCTTTGTTCCAATAAACACAGAGAAAGATATTTGGAAGAATGTTTGCAATATTCAGTTATGGGACATCATCCACTACAACAGTAGGACTTTTTTTATTCTGTTGAAAACATAATGAGATATTTTGAAGAATTTAGGAAAACAAAGAGTTCTGGTGCACCTTTGGCTACCATTTAATTCTTCCTACTTTGGTAGTCAATGATGTCCTGGAACTGAAAATGACTAACATTCTTCCAAATATCTTTCTCTGTGTTTATCGGAACAAAGTCATTTATACAGGTGCAATTACACAAGGTGAGTAAATGATGACAGAATTTTCATTTTTGGGTGAACTGTCACTTTAAGCTTTGTGTGTAAAAAAGCAGCATGTAGAGCTCATGTGAACAGAGAACCAAAGATATAGTGCAAGATTCAGTTCCCCCCGTAAAATCCTGTCCCCTCTTAGACCCCGAAGCAATTCTATTGGCAGATCAGAAATCCAACAAAATGGCTGTATCGATCGATGTGTGTCATCTCAACTATATAAATTCATGTGTTTTAAATGATAGTTATGTCACGTAGAAGTACTAGAGATGCACCGATATATCAATAGTTTAAAAACAGCTGACGATCAGGGCTGATATATCCTGTCAATCAAAAGAGGACAGGAAAATGCGATACATTTGTGTTCTGTAAGCATCACCAGTCTGATGTTCAATAGCAATATGAATTAATAACATTCAGAAAGTTATCGATATCGGCAGATATCACTCGGGTATCGGTGGAGAAATTGAGTATCTGTGCATCTCGAATAATCATAGCTTTGTGTACTACAGTATGCTTATGAAGTGTCTGCTAAATATATAAATATGCAAATACTAAAGGCAAGCTATAGATTTTGAAATTAAACATTCGTTTAAAAAAACAATAGAAACCATCACAGAAATTCGAATGGTTTCCATGAAAAGACCGTTATGAACCATTCGCTTTTTCTATTAAACCCATTAAAGATTTTTTGGCCATTATTCCAATATGTGCCAGATAACTCCCCACCAACAGAATCCATCACATATCAGTAGACACCAGTACAATTCCCATTATAACCATTAAAGCCACTCAATTTTCTATAGTGTTTTGGGCAGGGTTCTGTTGTGTTTTTCTCAGCAGGGTTCGATTGTCCCATTGAATTAGAGGACCAAAACAAACCTGTTACTGTGTCATAATATAGTTGTGAACACTCTCCTCTCCTTACATGAACTAATGTCTTGATTATCTTTCCAGACTCTCTGTCGGTGGCTGTTGACAGTGAGGAAGAACTACCGCATGGTTCTGTATCACAACTGGAGACACGCATTCAATGTTTGCCAGTGCATGTTCTCAATGCTGACAGTGAGTAAACCACAGTGATGTTCTGACATCAGCATTAAGAGGCCAAAATCAATCCCGTCCGACATTTGTTCTCATCCCAGATATACGTTTGTTTCAATTGTGAAAAAATAGCACAATTGAAATGACCAAAATGAAGATCAGTAATGAAGCATTGATGTGCATGTGTTTGTAGCATCTTTATTGTTTTATTTGTATGTATTTATTAATAATACATACAATATGTAAAATGCCAACACTGGCTAATTTTCATCTGTAGTCCCTTGGCAGGTTGATGTTAAGTACAGGGAAAAATCAATCCACGTGTTAGATTCCATAAGCAAGAAAACAAACTGCCATACCAAAGCATTTATAAATGATCAGAGTTTTGAAAGTATTTGAAGAAAATACTTTTTTCCCCAGACTCTCAATCAGTATTTTGGTGTGTGTGTTTTCAGACGGCTGGTTTCCAGGAGACACTGTCACAGATGGAGATTCTGGCTTTGATAGTCGGCTGCATTTGTCATGATTTGGACCACAGAGGGACCAACAACGCCTTCCAAGCCAAGTGAGATTGAACCATCAGTCTGAGATAAACTCTGAACAAAACACTTCAGATCCTCAGAATATATAGACTAACACGAGTGTGTGTCTCAGGACAGGCTCGGCTCTCTCGCTCCTGTACGGGACATCAGCCACGCTGGAACATCATCACTTCAATCACGCTGTCATGATCCTGCAGAGCGAGGTAAACCTGAGTCTTCAAACCTCCACCCATAAACAGTGCATCCTAAAGTCAAATATACAGACTGTGTGTCACCCAAACTTACCAAAGAATTAGTTTGCAGGAGAAACTGAGAGAGAGTTGAATCAATGAGCCATCGCTGTGAGTGACAGATGTTGACTATGTGTATCATTGCTTCGTACACATCCAGTGTGTTTATCTGTGTCCCGTCATTAGCATATAAATGAGCTTCGGTCATCATTTACACGTTCACTGACCAGCAGACACATTCAGTTATTAATTCAACTCTATCTTAATGAAATGGGAGCAGTTGCCCGGCTCTTTAATCTGATAAATCCTATTCCCACAATGCTTTGCAGTTAGTGTCAGTGTGTGTCGAGGCATAGATAGACGTATACATAGATGCCTCATTAGCAGCTGATTCTGTGGGCCGCTAGAGACGGTTTTAAAGCGACAACATAAACAAGCGTTACTGCACATGCGCGTGTTCGTGGACTGCCTTTAACTTCCAGTACACATTCACAAACAATAGAGCGCCTGTAGATTATTTCTGACAACAAGCAAAAGAAACCGAGAAGAACCGATACTTGACTAAACTTATCTCTCCAATATTTTGAATTTAGACTGCGATACCAAGTTCAACCGCTAGATGTCAATGGACCATACGCTTTCTTTAAAGGTGTCATGAACTGGGCTTGTTTATTGTTTTATACTGTTGTATGAAGTCTACTTATGACGTTCGCGTGATTTTTACATTCTAAAACATCAAAATCAATAAGTAATAGGCTATTTTCTACCT
Source organism: Triplophysa rosa (assembly GCF_024868665.1). Lineage (NCBI taxonomy): Eukaryota > Metazoa > Chordata > Actinopteri > Cypriniformes > Nemacheilidae > Triplophysa > Triplophysa rosa. The sequence continues at coordinate 26,987,518 of NC_079895.1, read as the reverse complement.
GGGTTTTGAGGCCGGCTCTACAAACGCTCGGTTTTAATGGGCGTGCCGCATTGAAGACATTATAAGTAAACGCCCACCGCTTTGATTGGATAGCAGTTTGCGAAGTTGGAGCCTTCTGTGAATTTGGTTAGAGACGTAACGTTAGGTTACACATTAGCACCATTCACAGTTTACGCTCAATGTTTTCCCCGCGTGAGCTGGAACGTCTTTAAAAATGAACTTCAACCACGCATTCCTACTGTCGGAATCCGAAGGAAGGTTATAGCGACTGTGTTCTTCCACAACCAGGCACTGCACAATACAGTATTTTGCGATCTTTAACGGCATGATGCTGACACTCGCTCTATCTGGTTCCGTGCAGCTCGTGTTCAGTACTGTCATGCGCGAACCAGTGGGCGGGGCTCCAGAAGTAGGCGTTGATATTCTTCTGTGGAGGCGGTGTTCATAGATAGGTGCATTCCTGGCCCTGTCAATAACAGTTGTTAGTTCAGTAACAAGGGCGTTTTCAGGTCTGACACTTACAGGATGTTCGCTTGAATATGATTCCCTCTTATATAAGAAAAGCTCGGGTTCAAATTGTGGTCCTAGTTCACTGCACCTTTAATCTGAAGTATTTCTGTGCGCATCTCTTGTGGATCGGAGCCGCGCTTATCCGCTCATCACGTCTTATTGCGTCTATAAAAAGTTTCCGACTGACAACCTGTCAGACAGGGCATCAACTCAACTCAACTTTATTTATATAGCGCTTTTTACAATTTCAGTACCCGGTTGACCCGGGACGGCAGTGGGACCGGGTCTTATGAAAATTAGGTACCGCCAACTTTTTTATTTCGACATCCATTCTCTCACAACAGTTTTCTGAGCCTCTAGCGCCCCCGTGTGCCCTCAGTGGCTCTAGGCGCGTGACGTAAAATGCTCGATTCTTATTGGACGGTCCGTTTCTTCGCTTTGAGAATGGGGAAAGATTCATCGCACTAGACTAAAAAAATATTCGCGGTCTATATGAAAGGCTTCATAAGAATCTATTGTTTTTGTTCTAGAACGTTATCGTGACGAGCATTCGCACCGAATATTCACGGGCAATCTGAACGGGCCTTTATGTGCTGTTGTGTAAAGCCACACATTATAATTGATCAACTAACACAATACAACAACAACAACAACACAAAGGCGTTAGCTAACACAGCATTAAGAAGTGACCATAATTTAAGAACCTTTAATCTGTGTTAACTTTTAACGTTACTGCAAAAACATTTTTTTTCTTGATAACTTTAAGAGAACTTTTTGAGATTACTTATACAAAAACACAAACCAAGACATTTTCAGTTTTTAAAAGGATGTACACCAGAGGCTGTGCAACGTTGTGACATCTTGGAAAACTCATGGATTTGTAATTAGTTATTTTTGTGAGTGACGAAAACGAATATGTTGCATTGCAACATTTTCCAAGATGGCTGACACCTCGATGTGTCTAGAGCGGTCGAATGTGGCATCTACTTACTATTATCTATAGTCAAGTAACCTTACAGATGTTAAAATAATATCTAAATGAAAATCACCTAATTAATGCGGTTAACAGTTAAAGAAACCGTCACGTCTTTTACATCAGCGCAGTGCTGCTTCAGTGAAGTGTTTAGTGAGAAATAATGAGACCAGGTGTGGTGTGAATGAAAGAGAGAGACCGTAAAAGGACACTTATTCCTATTGCACTGCGGCACTTTCCATCGTTCTTCAATGTAAACATGCGCTTGTTTACAGTAGCAAGTTGACACTGGAATGTCTTTTATGTAAAGTGGGTCTTGAGACCCTCGTGTCCCGCGCTGAGCGCTGTGAGGTCCTCTAAGAGACGTTGCCAAATGTGCGTGTCTTCTACTTTTCAGTTTCACTTGCATAAGCGAAATGATACAAACGGTGAAGTGGTGATACCGTGGTGATACTGGCGGAATATCGCATGGCTCTCAGCCAATCAGGTTCGAGAACCAGAAGGAACTGTTGTGTAAAATATATTAACATTAAACTGTATACATTTTTTTGTAATTGCTAACCGATACATGGACTCACAGGACAGTTGTTGTATGAAAGCGTGTCTTGTGTATCTGCTGTGAGTGTGTGCTTAAATGTGAGTTAATTTGAATATAAAGCTCTAATGTTAGCATGTGTGGGAGGGTTGTGTGAATATATTACCATTTCACGTTTAGTATTTGCTATATGCAGACCTGCTTTCTATGGAGATGTAGAGAGTACTTGAGTTTACTGTATATACTGTATGTAAATTCATTGGGACATGGAGCCTGTCGAGTTATTGTTAAACTCTTCTGCCAGTGATCTGGGATTGAAACTCGTTGTCTAACACAGTTCTCAAAGCAGTTGAGCTGTGGCGACACACTCAGCTCAGATCGATATTGAATACATCCATGTGTGTGTATTATAATGTGATTTGTAATTGTGAAGTTCTGCTGCTCTCCAGGGTCACAATATCTTCTCCAATCTGTCATCAAAAGAGTACAGTGAACTCATGCAGCTCCTCAAACAATCCATTCTGGCTACAGACCTCACGCTGTACTTTCAGTGAGTAACGTCGGGTTTACTTATTAATACTCATCTTTCATCCAAAGATGCTCTCGACGATTTGTATGTTGTGATGTCGCTTTCATAAAAACATCTATGGCTCTACGAGCCACATTCAAAGCTGTTTAAACAGCCAACATACACATAAAATATAACTACAATATTACCAGTTACGCAAATATTAATGGACAGGAACATTATTTTGCCATTGTACAAGAAGTTCTTAATTATGTATGAAACTTTTAAAAGACCTCACAAACACTTAGTATAAAACAGTATTTACTATAGTAATTACTATATTAGCATATTATATAGGGCATCCAGAATAAAAGTTTTTGTTTACATTATGTATGTCTGTGCACTGTGCATATTTATTTTGTATTAATAAACACATTAACGCACGCATACTGTACATGTATAAATATTTAGTAAATATTTACATGTATTTATTTATATTTACCAATCATTTAAATGACAAATTCATGTTTATTATTTTTATATTTTACTTAAATACATAAATATGCAGATACAAAATTAATATGCACAGTACACAGACATATATTTCGTAAACACAAAAAAACTGTAGGATTCTGTAAGTTTAACTATTGGGAATTATTCAATTGTAGTAAATACTGTAGTATACTTTAATATTTATATGGTAAAGTTTAAAAAACATTATAGTATCTAGGTATTTTATTACACTTTACTATAGTAAATACTATAGTGTGCTACAGTATAGTTTTACATGTGGCTTTGTATATTTTAAACATTAATTTATTACGCTGCAGGGGATTTTAACGGAAGTAGTAAAGATTATAATGTTTACAAATAGTGAAATATTTTGATGAAACTTTGAAACACTTTGACTTTTGAGTACTGAAGTAAAACAATCATCATATAACCTATAGTCTTAATGTTCATGAAACTAAACTAGTGTACTTTTGGCACAATGTTCTCATCACCATTAAGATGAAAATTCATGCTTTTCTTAGATATCATTAGTTTGTTCGAAACTTTACCACGGTAATAACTGCAATATACCACCTTCTTTCTAGAAATGTAACCCTGTAGAGTTCAACTGAAGTCAGTTGTTTGTTTTGCGTCTGTGCGCTGTAGTGCAGATGTTGTGTGTTTGTTGAAGCTCATACTGCCGCCATGTGGCACGACTGTGAACTGCAGCTGCTTCTCATTCACAGAAACAGAAATTCATTCTTTGAGCTGGTGAATAAAGGCGAATACAACTGGAACGTGAAGGAACACAGAGACATGTGCAGGTCAGGTCAGGTCACATGCTTAAACATGCACCTGCGCAGGTGAAGATGAGATGATAATAATAGCATGTTTATTAATAGTTGTTAACAAGGCTTGTGATCTTCTCACAGGTCGATGTTGATGACAGCGTGTGATCTGGGAGCTGTCACTAAACCCTGGGAGATTTCTTGCAAGGTAGGCGCTGTTATCCACAATGCACCACAGCTGCGAATGAGAGAGCGGGTTGAGATGTGATTTTCTCTGTCGTATAACAGGTGGCCGAGCTGGTGACCAGTGAGTTCTTTGAGCAGGGAGACAGAGAGAGGTCTGAACTCAAACTCATTCCCTCGGTAAGATGAACAGCTTAAAAAAACACTTTTACAAAATACATTTTGAAGTATAATTCAAGGACTAGTATTAGTATAGTTTTTAGTTTATTAAGTGTAACAGTAGTAGTGCAGATGCAGAAACATTTGAGACACTCTATAGTGTTTTTTTATTTCTTTGTATGGGTTTACAACCATGAGTTTGTGTTTAGCAAATATGTGTATTTATGTATTAGGCTATTTTTGACCGGAACCGTAAGGATGAGCTGCCGGGTTTACAGCTGGAGTGGATTGATGGGATCTGTGCTCCGCTATATGAGGTACTGCCACCCCGTGATGAACAGTAACTGACCTAAACGTGTAAAATGCTCGGGAAAGGTTGAGAAACTGTGATGTGTTCTGTTTATTGAGGTGTAACTCTCTCAATTTCAATGCAAGGGTGCTTTATTGGCATGACAAAGTGTACATTGGTATTGCCAAAGCATTTGCAGCGGGGCTGCGTACAAATAGTGCAAATATGTAACAAACGAAAAGAAAGATAATTATAGTCATAAAATAAAATAAAGTGTTTATGTATGTAGTGCAACTTAAAGTGGTTTATAAATTATATGTAAACATAAAAACAGAAATAGAGTATAGTTTAGACAAAGATTTACAAATTCAAAATATAGATGTAAGTATCAGAATAAAGGGCTATAATAATATAATGTTGTGTAGATATATTTATTTTTATGCCGCATTTACTCTCGGTGTACATTGATTTAATAAGGTCATAGGTTTTACCACCTATGCCACTTTCAATAAGTTTGTAAAAAAGTCCTTGGTGCCAAATTGAGTCAAAAGCTTTTTTAAAGTCAATAAAGCATGCATATCTCTCTCTCTCCAAGGTAATAAAAACATAACGTTTCATTATTTGAGGTCTTTATACACCTAGTCTAAACACATGTTATGTATATTATATTGCATTTCTGTCAATAGATCCTCCAAAAAATGACACATTGGACCTTTACATGCACACGTTAAAGGGGTCATAATATTTGTTTCGCCGTATCATGTCTCCCCTTTAAATTTAAGATGTTTGTTCATGGAGTATAAACCCCCAAGAAGCAAAACCACCAGTCTCCCTTTGAGTAAGCCAGTGGTGACAGTGGCAAGTAACCAAAACTCCACTATAAATGTATATAATGTGGAGAAAGAACCTTGGTAGAGACCAGACTCCTCTGGCATAGATAGAGCAGATTTAATAAGAAAAAATAAAATAAAAACATTAACTGCACAAAAATTTGTTTTGTTAAATCTCTATACAATTTTTTACAAAACATTTTTTTTTATTTACAATAAAGCATTTACTTTTGGAAAGTAGCATTACATTTGTCAATCAAACAACAAGGCAACATAGTGATTAAAAACATTTGTATACAAAACTGTAGTATACCCTTTAGTCTCCTTCAGCCTTCTGCGATTTGTGTTCAAGGGTCACATTTCTGCATCAAACCTCTGTGTCAGGAGAAACAGTAAATGCTGCATTAAAGCAACATTAGAGAACTTTTGCTTATGGTTCCCCCGTGTGGTTGATAAGCGCAATTGTCTGTTATCAGTGTCGTAAATACTGTCGCAGTATAAGCTTCCACGTGGGCAATACACTTGAATTTGTTACATCACGTCACTTCATAAACTGTGCATGTACTAAAGCACTCTTTTGGTTCCCGCGGGGTGTACCACTGGGCTATACTGTTAGCTCAAACTAGATTCTGAGGTAGCAGCTGGTTGTTAGCCGTTAGCGCATAGCATGCATGGACGTGAATGTGTTTAGTAACCAACTAAAATAATTTTCTGTAGTTGTATTTTGGGAAACACACTCGCGACCAGGCGTTGTGCAATAGGTGCAATCACTAACTTGCACTCAACTCGCTATGGGAATAGTGCCTAGCACAGTAACTATAGATACCGACAACATTAGTCTACGTGCATGAACTAAGGAATCAGCAGCTTTTGACCATAAAACATTTATTGTGGTTTGGTAGTCATCGAACTAAATTCGTGACGAGGCAGGATCATGCTACGTAAGCTACTGAGACCCGGCACGTTACATCATCTCTAGTCTACCGTACGGTTATAAATTGTGAACCAGTAAAGTTAGCGCGCCAATAAACAACTTGAGCACAGCCTAATAACTTATAAGCTCAAAAGTACAGGACAATAAGAAAAAATGTAAATATATACTTGTGTTGCTGGAGTTCGTCACATGCAATTGCAAAACGAAGTTACCTGTCAGAAATGTCACGTAACATCAATGTGCTCTGTCTTCTCTCTTCCCAGACTTTTGCGAAATTGAACCCCAAACTACAGCCGATGGTTGACTTGATCCAGGCCAATCGTGCGAAATGGGAGGAGCTTCACCACAAACACCAGCGCAGTCAGGAATCAAGCAGTCCCGGGCCCGGCAGTCCATGCGAAGGCGAGTCCGCAGCGTCCGGCTGCAGCTGTGCAAGCCCCAGCGACGGCGGTCCCTTCCGCTCCGTCAGCTAACTCACGGACCAGAACGCCACGTTTCGCCGTACTCTTCTCTCCGACCGCAGGAGGAGTTTGGATCTTTGCTGCACGCGTCAGACCAGCAGGCATTACCTCATAGCGCCCTCTAGCGGCCATTTGCTCTGTCTGTGAGCACCGCGGACAACTGCGACTTGGTTTGTGTCGTCTCCACAGACTGCACGTTTAGCTAGCGACGACTCGTTTGTGTGGAGAAATCTTAGGGATGTCTAAAGCCCAGGGAGCTAAATGAGCTAATTTAGGGCTAGCATGCGAACACAGAGACTCTGCCATGTGATTGGTTGATTGTTTTTATAAGCTACTTTACGCAGGGACGGTTTACTGAGGATCGTCGCTGTTTTAATGGTATTATAGCGTTATTTTTCCCGTGTAGCTTTGACTTGCGTTGGTAAATGAACACATATCTGAAGCACTGGAGCTCGATTCTGTGTTGTGTGCATTTCAGCAGAGCGAATGGTCAATGCAGTATGTTTAGCCGCTGTCGTTTTGGCTGTTACATTTAGTCCAGAATCGTGGAGCTTTAGGCTCTTGGTAATGCTTGCAATACAAATCCACTCCAGCGCTGTTCTCTGTGCCTTGGTTTAAAGCCCCCCCCCCCCACACCCAATGTTAATGCATGCAGACCACCCCACCCCACCCCTGCATTACACTTCATACTGTATGTCATTGGAGCTGTGTTGTCTTTAGATTCTCTGCTTCTTTTACCCTCATTTATAAGCTCATGGTCGAGAAATGGATGCGTTATGTGTGTGACCTTCATTGTCAGCTGTCATCTGTGTGTTTACAGGATTACCTCAAACCCCAACCCAATACACAGAATATTTACCCAACTAAACATCAGCACTGTTTTGGTTTTATACATTTAGCACTCTAAACTGAGACATATGTGCCTTTATAAAGAAAGCCACTTCAACACTTAACCCGTTCTCAGAGTTTTTACTACACCTGGCCTATATTCAATTCAATCCAGTTTTATTTCTATAGAGCTTTTCACAGATTTGCATTGTTGCAAAGTAGCTTTACAATAAATATATATTAGGACAGAAATCGAAACAATGATATAAGATGATTTTGATATGAGGAATTTTGCTTTTAAAAATGAATCGTGACAGTTTTTATGACAAATAAGCACATCCATTCAAATTCATGACCCTGTTCAACTGTAATGAAAATCAATATTTGTTAAATATCATCATTTGAGATTCACTCACAATTGCAAAATACAACGCACAATATCAACAAAAAATAATAATTTCACATTAATTTACGATTTTTTGTTGTTGAGGGAGACAGAAACATATTTTAACAAATAGCTTTAATCAAATTGCTGACACAGATTCTTATCTAATCCTGAATGCTCAACAGAACAGCCAGAAACTTGAATACTCAAAATGTATTTAAATAATCAGATTTGTTAACCAGCATTTTTGTAGACAGAGCATGAATTCTATGACTATTACATTGTGTTTTGGAAAAAACAGCCATTTGGGCCTTTCTCGAGACCGTGAAAGACATCGGCTGTTCTCTGAAACAGAGAAGTGATGGTCTGCCATCACAGGAAACCATGCGAAGAAAACGTAAAGCCTCAAAGTCATATGCAGATAGAAGCACGAGCATTCACTCACATCTGACATGTGTTTGTTCAGTTCTTTTCTGCATATTCCTGATATTAAATATCCCATATCTCTGCGAAGAGTTTTGTTATAAAATGAGATAACTATGTTTTTAAAAATCTTCAAAAATCATGTTTTTATATTGTGCATTTCAATTAATATCAATCAAACTGCATTTGTTTTGTTTTGATTTAAGTTGTAATTACATAAAAAATACAGCTAACTAACACAATAAAAATATGATAACATAATAAAAACGGAGTTATCTCATTTTGGAACCAAACTCTACTTGACTAAACTCCTTCATGTGCTGGAAACACATCCACCTGCTCTTGGGAAATGAATAAAATGGCAACAGATAAAGAGTGAAGTGCATGCCTTAAAAAGAGATTCATACTGTCATTATTCTTTACTTTTATTTAATGTACCTGCATGAAACGAAAGCAAGGAATAGTTTCATATTGTAAAGTTGCATTGTTTTGAACGTTTTTCAATTGGTTCTTGTTATTATCACAGATGTTTGGATTATTCTCTGAGGCTCTTTTGAATCGTCTTGTTTTCCTGGTTCAACGCTTCTTTTGTCTGACACAGATTTCTTGAGAATTTTTGAAGCATGATTTCTGGAAGTGTCCGATTCAAATAAACGTGCTGCTAGTAATGTTTCGTGTCTCTGTTGTACATTTATTGTGCGTGTGTGGAGGGGGTTTTGCGTTTGGTGCACATCACACATTTTAACCAGTGGATGAGGTGAGATCCATTCAAGTCGATCCTGTCCCAAATGGCGCACTTCACGTGGACTTAAATTGCGCGTGCTCGCCAAGTCTACTTGTGTCCCATTTGTCTTTTTTGCGCTCAGAGGTGTGCTCGCGAGCGCCAAAGACCGCATTGAAACGGAGTTACCAACCCAGGAATCCTTGCGAACGACCAATCAGAGAACGGATGGGAGGAGTGTCGTGGATGGCAGACATGCCTAAACATGACAGATCAGTTTTAAATGTATGTATGTTTCGATAAAACTCAAAATATATAATTTTTATTATTGCTTACTTATTTCTTATTAAGCCAACTATTAAAGTATACAAAACTTGTAATGCAATGCGTTTTCTTAAGGTAAAAAGCTTATATTTAATCGTCTGGGCTCTGTAAAGCAGAACAACACAGCTTCTGTATTATACAGACATGTTAAGTGACAACATAAGAACACATTATGCACATATGGTAAATAAATACATTTACACAAGCAGTTGCATTATAAACAGGTCTACTACTCATTTGGCACGATCAGCACATGAAATACAGAACTATGAAACTGGAACGAATGTCCTGTAAATAACAACAACGGCATGACAACCTCAAGTCTGGCCCCCCCCAAAAATGCTCTCCCATGTACCCTTGTGGACTCGTAGTGCCCTATAGGGCTGCACTTCCTGACGTCACCAAGTGTGGACTCAGAGGAGGTCCACAAGACCGGAGTGCGCCATTTGGGACAGGGCCATTGTAGACAGACGTCACTCAAGAGTGACACCATGTGGTTAGACACAGTTATGCACGTTAATGCTTTGCTTTAGTATGCCAAGCTAACCGCACTCACCGTGATCTCACAACAATGGCCATAGTTTAATCATATTTGTAGTAAAATCATTGTGATACTCATTCATGGTTTTACACTATTTTGCTAAATAAAAACCATGGTTACTTTTCTAAGGGCTGCCTGTAATATCACATTATTGCATGTACATAGAGTACTTTATGACAAAACCAGCAGTTACTATAGTAACGATATAAATGCGCAAGAATAACTAAGACAGCAAGTGTTCTAACATGTTCATTTATTGCACAAACAGCTTTGACAAATTGTACTCCGATATTAAACACACGATCAAGAGATCTGGCAAAAGACGAGGACAGTTTTCATCATATCCAGATTCAAATCTGTTAACACACTCTTTTTAATTCTTGTTGTAGTAAAACGTGATCGAAGAAGAAACCGTTCAGGAACATTCAGAGGAGAGAGCAAACCTCAGGATCCTTCATTTTTAGTTTCATTAAGACAGAAAGGGTTACTGATTTACAACACAAACGATGAAGCTCCTCAGACACTTTATAAATGATGGCGTCATTTGAGAAACGCGGGAAAAGCTCTGTTAAACAACAGAGCCGTTGACAGTGATGGGCGTGGCTTACAACCGCAGTGGGCGGGGCTTATGGAAATAAACAGTCACAGATATTGTTTTAGATCCAAGTTCAGATCAGCTCTGGCTTTTTGCATATGTTGTCTTTAAAAAAATACAATTTATCATGATGAGTGTTCAGTTGATGGATATATACAGCATGTACACGCGTGTTTGTGAGGCTGAAGCGTCTGCCGACACTCTTTGGTAAGAACACAAGGAGAGAGATTTGATCCACGCAACATCAGTCACATCACGCTGAAAACACGCAACACACAACATTAACCTTCGGAATTCACAAGGGTCAATTCTCAACACAAAACTGAGGCACAATTTCACCTCAAAATCTACATTCGTATGTATAACATTGCATCGTTTGGGAACATTAAGGTTTTTTTAATAAATCGTTTACGTTTTCAGCAGGAAACTATATATAATGAGAAAATGTGTTAAGAACATTAGTAACTGTATAAAACATGTTGCAGATCATCAAACATATTTTGTATTACATTTTAATTCTGAATCATTGTTTAGTCGAGTTGATTTTCATTTCTGTTTTCATTCTAGTTTCTTGCATTATGTAAAAACGTAATGGCCCTTAAAACAGCTCTAATCGTCTTACTCAAAAATATAGATTTGATTTAGATTATAAGGTGCAACGTGTCTATTTAGTTTTGCTTTGATCATTAAATTCATCCATCTAATATAAAACATTTTTAATGGAAACGGTTTAAGCTGACAAATGGAAAAGGCAAAAACAGAGTAAGGAAGAGAGGAAGGAGTAAACATTTAGAGTTTCAGACAGACAGAAGGCACAGAATTCAGACACGTCTACCGTACTAACACAACAGTAGTGCGTTACTTCAGACATTACAGTATTAATGATAAAAACCTGTGATATCAAATGAAGAATGGGAAGACCAGAGGGCAGACCGATCGGCATATGACATCATAGTATGGCGAGAGCCATTGGTAAGCTGCGCTTTGATGTCACACTCCGATCGGTCAAAGGTTAAAGGTGACAATAACACCAGACCATAGTGTTGATGGAAAACAAAGAGTTGGTTTATCATGGTTCTGTGCACACAAGAAGAATATGGATGATGAAGTTTAAATCAATGAGTACATCATTGAAAACAAATCAGTGTTGTTAAATTACAACAGGTTTCTGTTCCCAAAAATGTTCTGAGGGTCCACGTACTCCTTCACCGACTTCAGCATGCCGAGACCCACGCCGGACACGCTCTCTTTCATCCATTCCTTCCGGAGTTTTCCCACTGAGAGAGAGAGAGAGAGAGAGAGAGACAGCGGGAAGTGAATGGTCCGGTGTGGATGATGATGATGGATGTTGTGGGGGTGGGCGACGCTGCTGAAACACTGAGATGCTTTGCATGATGTGATTTATGGTGAGCAGCAGACTATCAAAGTCCCAGCAGAGAGAAACCACAACACAGCAGCACTCGCTTTCCTGCTCGAATCACTACTGTCTCACTCTCCGCCTGTCTGTCTCTCAGCATGGCTTTGACTGTCTCTCTGTCCATCTCTTTTTCTGCCAGTCTGCCTTTCTCTGTCTCACTATCAGTCCGTCTCTCTCTCTCTGTCTGCCTGTCTGTCTCTCTTTTCGCTTACCTGACTCTCTCTCTCTGTCTGTCTGTCTCACTATCAGTCTCTCTCTCTCTCTCTCTCTCTCTCTTTCCGCTTGCTTGTCTCACTATCTGTCTGCCCCACTGTCTGTCTCTCTTTCTCCCTGTCTCTCTCTCTCTCTGTCTGCCTGTCTGTCACTCGTTGTCTGCCTGCCTGTCTCACTATCTGTCTGTCTGAATATTGATATGCAAAGCAAACAGACCTGATGTACATGTTTCTTATACAATTATTTGACACTCAATAATAAGATGAAGCAGGTATTTTAGGAATAATTTGCCCATTTTTTTTACTTTTTGAATCAGCCAATTCAGCTAAAATGAATCGGGTGTCTATTTTGGGGTGTTCAAATCCTCCAAACATGAACATGAAAAACAATCACGACTGCCTTGCCAAAAAATACCTCAAACTCATTTTTCCGACATTACCCGTCACATCTTTTGTGAGAACAGCAGTCCACCCTTGCTCTATTCTCTCTATTCCACGCCTAATATGATTGATAAGCGAGCAGACGGCATTTCGTCACATAATACGTTAACGTTTCAGAAGGGGGCGGAGTTTAGGGCAGGGGCAGCTCGCTATTGGCAACACCCCAACCCGAGGTTCTCTCATGCATATGGAAATAGCCGCCGTTGAGACGCAGACGGCCGGCCCACCAATCGCAGAACCAACCAATCACGAGCAGGATTCATGAGCCCTCCCCCAAACCCCAGCAGTGCATGTGCGTGCGTCTCTGCTGGGCGGCGGAGAGAAACAGAAGGTGGCCTGACTGCATCATTGCCTCCATCACGGAGATAATTTACACATCTATCATCTCGCCATCGACTCGTATTCTCCTTCCATCATGAAGCCTGTCAGTGTTCATCTCTCATAAGCGCTCCGGTACAGCTGAGACTTGCAAAAACTGCAGCCAGAAAACGCAGAAACGGAGGCGCGAATAAAGCGCGAGACCGGCGCACGTGTTGGGTAGATGCACTCAAACGCCATTTGATCTGTAACCCCAGGTCTTCACCTGCACAAACACATTCACGCTGTTCATCCTCCTCCATCGTCATCATCACGCTGAGCATCAGAGTATCAAACTCGGTCTGCATGCTGCCAAACAAACAAAGCTCCTGCGGCCAATACCCACAAGAATGTAAATCAGCTGGGTCAGAGCACCAAAAACGGGGTTTAACTCTGAACCAAAATGACTGGGATGGTGGTGTGAAGTCAAATTCATTTTAGTGAATCAGCTCGTTTGGTTTGATTCGATGAACCAGAAAAAAACTAATGGCAACAACCTGCAGATTCATTGCATCGCGATTGCGATATGCACATTTTTTGCAATAATTGAATGATTTTCATAATTCAAAAAGTTACGTGTTTTAGGTGGATGATTTCTTTTCCCAAAGAAGAATGATACATGAATGAATTAACATAAATGAAACGTATGATGGTTTTATGATTTTCAGTTTTCAAATATAATTTAATATAGACGGTTTCAAAGTGACAGTTTCAAAGTTTAACAGTTTCAAAGCTTTGCCCTTAACTTCCGGTGCAAATTCACAAACAATAGAGCACCTGTAGATTAATTTGGCTAATCTTGGCTAAACTTGTCTCTCCAATATTTTGAATTTAGACTGCGATACCAAGCTCAACCGCTAGATGTCAGTGTACCTTACGCTTTCTTTAAATGCGACCAAACTACAGCACCCATTCAACAAAAATTTAACAAATCGTTTATTAAATATAATTATTATACAATAAACTAATCATTAAATTAATATGATCATAAATTAAACAAAATATAAATAGTTATATCATTAGACACAGACCAGAAGTTAACTGCAGTCCAGGCGCACGTGTCCGATGAAGCGGTCTATAAATTGATTTTACAAACTTTAAGCATTATCCTATTGCATTGAGCCAGTTATAGCAACTTTAATACCATGTAGCCCCACTACCGACTTTTTTGTGCCTTAAAGCATCCAAAAAATAGCTTGACCAAATTATGCATAAGAGTGACTAAATGGCAAATCATAAACCGCTCTATCTTAAACATTCTGTGTTTCTGTAGCGCATGCAAGTCTCTCGCTGAATGCTCAAGCATGTTTGTGTTGGCCATCTTTATTTTCTTATCGGTCTTAAACAGAGGCTAATTCCCCCAAACCTTACAGTGTCCTTTAAAGAACAAAGGGCATCTGTGTGTTTGTTTAGATGTGTGTGCATGTGGTCAATGTGCGTATCTGTGTTTAAAGACAGAGAGAGAGGTGGTCTGGCAAACTGCATTCGCAGCTCTGACCTACGGTAAACACGGGTTAGTAAAGTGTGTGCGCCCTCCCACCTCGCCAGCCCAGACTACATCTGTTTTTAGCGATACACACACACACTTCATTTGTCATGCCGTGATGTGTGTGCAGACAAAAGGGCCTGTCGGCAGGCAGATAGTACCACGCTACTGCTATTAATCACAATTACAGAGACCCCCTAGACCCCCCAAACACACTCACTTTCTGTTCTGTGCTAAAGTCAAGACTTTTTTTAGATTGTAAAAATAGTAAAAAAAATAGTTTTAACTATCACAAAAACATTTATTTTCCCTCATTCTAACAGTCATATATTGTATTTATAAACAGCCTTTAGAGAGTGTGTGTGTGTGTGTGTGTGTGTGTGTGAGTGTGCGCTCGTGTGATTTATGAGTCCGGTGACGTTTAGCTAACAGCAGGCGGATGGTAGGTAATGTAGATAAGTTGCGTTTCAAAGCCAATAAACCCGGACAAACCACCGACCCAAACTCAAGATCAACCCATGAAGTTTCCTTTTCCATGTCTAGAGGCCGAGTGGAAATGTTTAGATCCATCAGTGAGAATAAAATCATTTATTTCATTATATTAAAACCGTGTGCTGTATGAAATTACCTCCATGATGATGAGACAAACTTCCTCCGTTGGCCAAAATCTCCTCTCGGGCTGCGTGCTGCACATTAACAGAGACAAAAGAAGAATTGTGTTTTATCAAGATTTACTTCAAACTAAACAGAGAAGAGATTTATTTAGACTTCAACAGAAACCATACGGCATTGATTTGACATCATTTACGAGCTTTAAACCAAGGATATTTTAGTTTACTAAAATGAAAACTTTGAAAACGTTTCTGTACATTGAAATCAAATAAAATACTGACCCAAACATTATTGGAAAAACTTTAACTAAATGAAAAATCGAAATGTTGCCTGGAAAATAAACTGAAATAAGTTTAAAGCACTAAAACTATAATAATAAAATAAAAATGTATTAATCTTAACAGCAACATAAAAAATAAACAAATTATTAAATGACAACAGCATATACCAAAATTGCTAAAACTTTAAAATGAACATAAAATCTAAAAAGGCTAATTTAAATTATTAATAAAACGAAATAAAACTAGAATCAAAACTATAATAAATGCTTTAAAGGGAAACTTCACCCAAAAATGAAAATTCGGTCATCATTTACTCCCCTTCCGAGTTGTTCCAAATGTGTGTAAATGTCTTTGTTCTGATGAACACAGAGAAAGATATTTGGAAGAATGCTTATAACCAGACAGATCTCGACCCCAATTGACTCCCATAGTAGGAAAAATTACAATGGTAGTCAAAAGTGCCCCAGAACTGTTTGCTGTCTTACATTCTTCAAAATATCTTCTTTTGTGTTCAACAGAACAAAACAATTCTAAAGTAATTTTTCCTACTATGGGAGTTAAAAATCTGTCTGGTTATAAGCATTCTTCCAAATATCTTTCTCTGTGTTCATCAGAACAAAGACATTTATACAGATTTGGAACAACTCGAAGGCGAGGAAATGACAGAATTTTCATTTTTGAGTGATGTATCCCTTTATACTGATAATCTCAAAGAAAGAAATACTAAGACTCATCTTCAGGTTGTTTACGTACCTCCACTTGTTCATAGACGTGCACGGGATCACTGAGACCTCGATAATTAAAGGCAAAATAGAAATACACACAAGCACCGGCGTCATACGTCTGTGTAACTCTAGAAGCAAAAAATAAGATTTTTAAACTTGAGTCAGATAAAGTTTGCTAGCTGTGAGTTTGTGTTATCTGGTTTTGCAGAGGTTAAATGGCCACATCAGTCACGGTCAGAAAGCACACGACAGAAAACAAATGCCTGACAAACAGATCTGATCTCTCCCTCTCTCTTTGTCTGTGTTTCATGCTTACTGTAAGATAAAGCCTGTGGCATACTTCTTTTTGTGTGTGTGTCCGCGAGCGTGCACGTACAGCCAAACACACAGACGTGCAAAGTATACTGCTTTTGACTAGTACGCGTACACACGGGTATTGACGCATGCGCATTGCGACATATTGCAATACCTTTCCGGGCCTACAGGGGTCAGAATTTCTTCTACTACCTTGAATCGATGCACCCAAGACACTGTTGCCACCTGGTGGTTAATCTAATTACGGCAAGAAATGGACCTGCGCATACTTTGTACGGGAGGTAACAAAACCCCGGCGGTGCGCGTACTATTCTGATGACGAAATTTGCGTCACGCGCACTGTACGCTGTCCCTCGCGTACGTGTAAAAAGGGAACTATTCTTTAGTCTTAAGAGTGACTTTAACACTGTTGTGGTTAGTTGCCAGGTTGTTGCTAAGGTGTGGTCTGGTTGCTAGGGCATTGCTATGTGACCGGCCTATCTAAAGCCCCCCCTCAGATTTCCGTGTGTGTACCTGCATGTGGAGAGCGGGGGGAACTGTACACCCCTCTCCTTACACTCCCTCACAATCCTCTCCTTCACATTCCTGCACAAGTCCAACACCCTAAAAGAGAAAGAAAACAGATCCACACAGAAATCCTTCAGTAACATGGCAGACGTCAGCAGCAGAACTCCGTTTGTCTCTCTCATCTTGTGATTCCAGTAAAACAGCAGTACAGTGTCTCTCACCTGTCCCACGGCACAGACGTCTCAAACGACTCGCCCATCACATAGTAGTCCATCCCTAGATCCTGAACACACGGCACACTGGATTTAACATGACATTCAACGCATGGTCATACATGATTAAAGAGATATTAACTCAGTCAAAGATTTACAGCTACACCGTCACAAAACTGTCCAGCTCTCATTTAAAACCCATCACACATCAAAATCGCTTGGAGGCTTTTTGATAGTGATGACCGATTTACAGCTGCATCTCAACTAGGGATGGGTATCGCTAAGAATTTAACGGTATTACTACTCGATACTGCTTATCGGTCCGGTACTTTAACGGTTTTCTTATCGGTGCTTTTGGATATATTTTTTCATAAAAAATAAGACCAAAAATAAAGAATTTATGAATAGAATAACACTGCTTTATTTTATGCGATGTAAAATAAATTGTATTCAGCGCAGACCAGCAGTATTAAAAAAAGTGCAAGTCTCAAAAATGATCTTTTTTGTTTCATTCTTTAAACTACCAAAAATATTTCTCACAAATTGCAAATAAAAACATTGTTTCTATGAGCATTTATTTGCAGAAAACGAAAACTGGAGAAACAGGTGAATAACAGAAAAGATGCTCTGTGGTTTTTCAGACCTCAACTACTGCAAAGCAACAAGTTCATATTCACTTATAAGCAACGCAACAGTCATATTTCTACGTGTATTAAGGAAAAGTTCCAACAAATATTTTTTTATGTGATAACCTGGATTTGTATCGCAGTTTTCTGTGTGACAGTTTTTTGTCTTGTCATGCTGTCAGTCTGTTGGATGACTTTATGTCGCTCCTGATGTTTGAATTTGTTGAAATTCAACAGACACTGGACTGAAATGACCACAATACATCTAGAAATGATGATTACATGAACATTTGGAATGCTCTCTTCATTTTTTCTGCGACTGAATGCCGTGTTCAATATATCAGCTGAATTTTGGAATTTTTTCATTCGTGTGAGGTGACGGAGATACAAATGAAGAGTTTGGTTCCAAAATGAGAAGTTTTTAAATCGTGTTTTTTATTGTGTTAGTCAGCTGTATTTTCGAGTTATTATGGCTTAAATCAAAACAAACCAACTGCAGTTTGATTGATATTAATTGGAATGCACAATAAAAAACATGATTTTTGAACAATTTTTATCTCATTTTGGAACCAAACTCTTCATATATTGTGTTATAACATTTTAATTCCCATTCATTTAGTAGTTAATCGATCCAATATATTCCTTTCAATTTATTCAACGACCACCCTATTTTTTGGTCTACAGTAAATGTAATCTATCGTGTGTGGGGTTGCCTATTTCATGTGAAAACGTTCTCTTGTTTACTGTAATTACAGCTGTGTTGTATCGCCATTGGCCATAAAACAACCATATCAACCGACTGCTAGCTTTGAACCAGAGCTAAGAAAATTGACTGGAGTTTGATAACACACCCGCAGATACGCGATCACAAATGTCAGCATGTATCCCCTCTGACCGTTGTCCTCTCCTGCTGCAAGACCCCTGAAACACACACGCACAGAGAACACGTATATCATCAGCACAGAAGAAATGTGGTCTGGTGCACGTTGGGTTTCCATGTTTTATGGGAGTTTTCTATAGATGTCATGGTTTTTGTCCTGTGCAAACTGTATATTGCATCTTCTAAAGCTCACCCATTTTTACATCATTTTATTTTGAAGAATTTTATCTCACGGGGACCCCCACAAAATGACTAGTATTCCTATCTTTAAGGGGACATTTGGTCTTTACACTACAGGGTTTACCCGGCCACACACACACCAGGAGCAGAGGTTCAATAAGGTCAGCGGTAAGATTCACTCTCTATCCATCAAATCAAGCTCTAATGAAATATTCTCGAATCCTTCAATCTGTTCACACACACACTGAATGAGGTGTGATGAATGAGACCGGATGAAAGGCGCGAGACAAACGTTACCGCTTCTGTATTGAATCAGAAAGATCAGTGAAGGGCAGAGGTCACCGCCCGTTTGACCCGTGCTCCAACAGTTACTCTAGATCTATAGAAACACCATTGATTACACACCAACATACAAAATCCAACACATTCTTACCCGAATTTGGCTGCAATGTCGTACACCTGTTTCTCGTGCTGCAAAACCTTCCCACGATCCCCTTCAAACAGCAGTGTGGCGACACACAGGTGGTGCGGGTCGAATCCTTTGAACTGACAACACATCACACATATAATACAGACGTCACTCAGTCTTATGCTAAAACAAACAATGCTTGTGATCTTTGTGATATTCTCCACCCGGGAAATGGCTTTTTTACTGAGGATATCACTAAGGCCATGTAAAATAATCATATGCAAACCCTACTGGTTATAGTCCCGTCGTATATTATTTTCTTCAGACGTATTACACATTAGTTACAAGCGTTGTGAATGGGCTTTCAGTTTATTAAAAGAGTAAATTAACCCTGAAATGAGGGAAACTCTGGGTTTTCTGTTTCAGAATGCGAGTTATGTCAAACCTGAGAGAGTAGGGTAACTCAAGCCGTTTCTAAAGGAGAGGTCACTTATACTTAGAGTCAGTAACCATAGTAACTTACTCTGTGAACCTAACCTGGTCGGGAGCAGGTTTTCTTTGTTAACCCAGAGTTTACTTATCTCCTCCCCCTTTTAAAGCGCAAGTGGAGTAACTCATTCATTAATACAGTCATTCATGGCACACATTTTGATCACACAGAGACCTCATGTGTGCTTTTATAGAGGACTCATGAAGAGGCTGCATTCATTCATTGGACTGTACTTTGATTTCAGGAGAGCAATTTAGGACCCGAGTGGAATTTAGTCATTTCCCTGGGCATTTTTATTAAAACTGTACCGCTTTTCTTTACAGTGAATTAGATATATCAAAATATATCTCATCCATCCTTACATCAATAACATCAGCCACCGTACGTGTATTACATCAGAGCATCATTTCCTACAGACGATGAGAAATGTCTTAATAAAGTGTATAAATAAAGAATTAATAAATACAGACATACATGCAGAAATGAAGGGATATAGGTAATAAACAATTTATTATGATGTGCAGCAATTCCAATTCTAATCTGCTCAGATCAGGGTTCAAACCGGCGATCAGTCTGACTTTACACGAGAGTCTGACGCCCTACAGGTGTCCTATACACCATGATGTCTCATTCGCGAAACTAGAGAACTCATGGCGAGTGAGAACATACGATTTTTTAATTATTTCTGTCGTTTCATTCATTTAATGATTAATTTATTGGTACATTTATCTATTTATTAATTGAAACTTAAGTCATTTTTAGCACATCAGTAAATCCACTGTATGCAGAGTGGAAAGTGTGCCTCACTCTCAAGTGCTTTCTGCCGCCATGTTGCTTTTTTTTGGTGCCGTTGCCATGGTGAATCGTAATATCTGAGCTCCATTGATGATGGCTTTTTATAGTCGTGGTGCACGCGCTTGACCCAGGGCAAGTCTACCCAGAGTAAATTGAACTAACTCAAATCAGCTGTTCTGAAACCAAAAACTCAAAGTTTCTAATTTCTAAGTAAACCAACTCTGAGTTCAAGGTTTTACCTAGAGTTGGTTGAACCTCCTTATTGAAACGGGCCCCTGGACACCACATCACCGTTCTTATTTACCAAAATAAAAATTCATAGACGTGAAATATTGATTTGTGTTAAAGTTTCGTATTTTCGTCGACAGTCTGTACAAATAAACACGAAGTATCGTTGTTGTCCTTCCGAAACCTCAGATGTCCAAATTCACAGATTTTATGAAAATTTGAAAATAAATATTATGAAAATGATTAAATACGGTGTTTACTTTTTCATACTCTTTTAAGTCCCTGTGAACCGGAAGTTGCGATCGTTTTTACTTCTGTATTCGGACACATTTCCGAGTGAAAAGGAATTTCAAAGGAGACAATTAGTGGGCGTGGCTTGCGTTTTTCATTTGATTGATTTGGATGTGTAAAAACAGCCGTTGCATTGATTTCGAAATGAAGCTGGCTGCAGACTGACAGTTGAAGGGGAGGAGTTAACGGATGCTCCTCCCAAGCCGTCTAATTTACGTCATTTCAGATGGATAGTCATTTCAGGGCACAAGCGCATTTTCAGATTTTAACTGAAGATTATGAGGGCTCATGAATTTTAAAAAGACCCTCATTGATAAGCTATTTACTACAAACACTGCAATATCTCATGAAAAAATAAGAATTGCCATTTTTAATTTCACTGGGACTTTAAGGGTTAGATTTTTGCTAAAGCCAGAGACAAACATACAGGGTGACTAATAATAATGATTTATGACAAAAAATTAATCAAAATATGAAGATATATGGTTTTGAAAGGACAGCAACAATATGCAAAATTTGACACATTCAACACACCGTCAGATGACAAAAACAATGCTCAATCAAGCATTCCAGAGGGCTGTAAACAGAAGCCGCACCCCTCTCACCTTTGTGATGTAGAATTTTTTCAACCCGTCCACAAACGATGTGAACATGGAGGACACTTGTGGCTTGAGTGCATGACCTGCCGAAACAAACCATCAAAAACCATCAGAAATACTTCAGTGCAGTTTATATCAGAGGTGTGTGATGTCATTAACACTCGCACATCCCCCTGTTCTCAACCCCCCCCCCGAGTTTCCCAACAGACCCGCAGATTTATTAGTCGTCTGAACAATAGCACAGTAATGACTGGAGAGAGAGAGAGAGAGAGAGAGAGAGAGAGTCATAAATCATTGTGATGCAGCTCGTCTGATAAAGACACACACATACGAAGACACACACTATTCACTATACAGTAAGTCATTTCGATATGTAGTCCAGAAGTGGAAATTACAATTTTATAAATTTAAATTATTGTATGGTTTTAACTTGTTTCTATGTGACTAATGTTTGGGAAAAACAAAAATATGAATGAAGCAAAAATACAATATTAAATGTCCAGTGTGTAATTTTCTGGAGGATCCATTGACAGAAATGCAATATAATATACATAACTCTGTGTTCAGAGGTGTATAACGACCTTACCTAATGAAGCGTTAGGTTTATATTACTTTAGAACGAGCTATTTCTGTCTACATACACCACGGGTCCCCTTACATGGAATTCTCCATGTTGTTTCTACAGTAGCCCTAAAGGGACAAACTGCGCTACAGAGCGCGTTTCATAAATACGTGATCTCCTTCAGCAAAGATATGAAAACATGACGACATCTTAGTCCTGTGAGAGCCACCGTAGTGCTTCGGTGGAGTGAGCCGTTGGTTGCAATTCACAACCTCAGTGCTAGATGGCACTAAATTTTATAATAATAATACTGCATTTTATTTAATGGCGTCTTTCAAAACCCCCAAGGTCACCTCACAACAAACATTTAATGTTTTAAATTTCATACGCTGGACCTTTAAGCTTCAACAAAACCTGAAGTTTGAAATGTAAAGTTTGTCAATAATGATAGACCATACGGCTTTTCAATACTTCTGAAGAAAAGCGGTAGCAAGATGTGTAGGTTAACCGGATAAGTAAATGATGTGGATGAGACTGGAACGTGTGACATCACAGGAGTTAAGACCCTTAACACTTCGCACAGGATTATGTGCCATTGGCATCAATATAATACATATAATCTACACGATCATCTGTCATTCTGTCCTAAACCCATTAACTCAGCCCTGATACATTGAGCACAGTCAACAGTTTCCTGCAGTTTTATTCCAGTACGCCTTTTTAAGCTCTCTGCAAATTTGAAAGATCTTTCGTTTGTCAGGTTCAACAGTGCTGATCTTAGCACAGTCAGTGTGTTTGAAGGCACTGTAACACTCATTAACGTTATAATACAGATCCAACAAACTACAGCGCTGAGAGAGCATACATGATGCAAAAACTATGATGATCACAGAGACCGGAGTCTTCATTAAACACTCAATACATCTCTCTCTCTCTCGCTCACAAACGCACGCTGGATGAAAACGCGAGACTTAATGAGCTCCCTGGAGACGGGGGGAACTTTTCCAGAAATATCTGGCAACCCCTGACGAACTCCCCCGCATCTCCGCATGTAGCGTTATAAAGTCGCGGCGCGCTGCGAGCGTAATTGCTGCCAGAGCCATTTTTCATTGTTCCTGAACTGTGTGTTTGTGCGCTCGCTCGCTGCTAAAATAATGATCAATTTCAGCGCCAGCTCTCCGGAGATAAATTACACCACACCAAATTAAACCACTTGATGTAATGAATACACAAAACAACAACAACAAGTCATAAAAACAAAAACAAACGCTCAATCTTTCAATCCGTCTCAGTGGAGGGAATACGAGAACGCAGATCATTTTTAAACAGACTTGTTCTGTATCTCCAGCGTGTTTTCTTTTATTTGTGTGTATCTTCCTGTTTCTTGTTAACCTGTGTTACATTACCATAACCCATACATTCGAGTCAGACATGTTTATAGCAGTTTGTTCGTTTTTCACTGGTCGACTGATACCTACATACAGTATACCCGTTCTACCCAAAGATACTCAACATAATGTCCATTTTCACACTTACCGAACTGAAACTGATCATTGTCCATTAGCCGAATGGATGCTGGAGCACATCTCTAAAGTAGAGAAGATAAAAGAATACAATCATTCCCTCAAACACAACAAAGCACGTTTATATATTCACATAAAATACAATAAATGAAGAGCACTTGTTGGGATTTATTAAAGACAGGCCCCGGGCAACAGGAAACAGAAGGTTGTGTAGGTCCTGAACGGTATAATCAATAATTTAATTTTAGGTTTGGATCACAGTTTGTTATGGACTAATAACAAGCAGTGTTGCATAAAGTGCCAGCGTTGCGGTCATCAATAACAGCAACATCAGCACCACCGGACTAATGAGAAGCCGACTGGATGTGAGGCCATTACCCAGAACCCTTAGCTCACACGCGCACACACAATGCAAAATTAAAGGTACATTATTTCATATAATCATCATTGTATTGTCATTATTTCCGTTCATTGCCGTTCAAGATAGAATATGATGCGTGTTTGCTCTGTTGCGATGTTATGAACTAGTAACAATCATCCAATGAAAAATACACATTTACGCAAATTCCCTATTTAATAAACATGTATACCACATCTGAAACGTCATATAACATGAAATGTTAATCATTTAATATATCTTTTTTTTTTATGTTATCATGTTTTTATTGTGTTAGTTAGCTGTATTTTTTTGTTTTTACGGCTTAAATCAAAACAAATTAACTGCAGTCTGGTTGATATTATTATATTGGAATGCACAATAAAAAACATGATTTTTGAAAAATTGTAAAAGCGGAGTTCTCTGTTTTTGGAACCAAACTCTTCCTGTAAATGAATGAGGCATTTATATAGCGCTTTATTGTGTATTGCTGTACACCCAAAGCGCAATATATGTGTGTGTGTGTGTGTGTGTGTGTGTGTGTGTGTGTGTCTGCGATTTTAATTTCCACCTGGTTATGTACCACCAGGGTGATGCTATGCAGACCACATTGGTAACCAATAGTGATTTTATAAAAAAACATTAATATACAAATCCTTCTTCATCAAGTTCTACCAGAAATACTAGTAATTTACTATACTAAAAAATATGATACTCTATACTGTACGATATGCTGATGCCTTTAAAAAACAGCTTTAACGTTAGATCATTAAACAAAATACTACAGATATACAATATCGGGTCTGGACAACAGGTCATCTCGGTGTGGTAGACACTGACCTGTCTGGCGACCTCTCGCAAACATGCCACACCCTGCTGGAAGTTTGGAAAGACGACAGATCCGTATTTCTGATACTCGGGAATGGGTCGGATCTTCATTGTAACTTCCGTCACCACTCCCAGAGTTCCTGAAGAACGAGACACACGACACAAAACTAAGCCGGTGAACGGAGAAAAAAATATTTCTTACAGTTCAAAGATTGTAATATAATATACATTCTTGTTCTATGACAAGAACAGGGTGTTAAACTCTTCTTGAAGTAACACAATTTTTGTCTTTACAAATGCGTCACTAAAAACTTAGATAAAGGTCAGAATATATTTCTAAAATTTAAAGCATGTGGTCCTAAAAATACTGAGCAAACGGTCAATTTTATTGCATCACCTAAGCCAATTTTGTTAACTGGCATCTGGTGTTTGGCGAGTGTTCATTGGCATGCTGTTGGTCTGCTGGGAGTCATGTTTTTTTGCTCTTTTTACATGAGGATTGTTTGAGTTTGACTGCAGTACGGCGAAAGTGTGTGCGACGCCAGAACCATAAAGCCAAAATCACACGCACACGCACGACCGGCGGCCTCTGCATCTCTGCTGGAGATCTGCGGGATCATTTCCACACGAACGCTCAAGTTTCCTCCTCTACAAAAAGGAAGTTGGGAGATTTACAGACGGCGTGTTCTGTGACATAAAGCAGGTCAGTATCAAACAGCACTTTTGGGAGAAAACAGAGCCACCGAGGGCCCAGCGCAGCGTGCTTCCGTCCCGGACTGGCGTGACCTTTGAACCCTGAGGTTTGAGGCTCATTATCGAGAGTCCACAGCAGACGTGCCGTGAGTTTATACTACACAGAGAAACTGTGTCTGCTGTGAGGTTAGATGAGGGCAGAGGGCATATTTACCTGGGAAAATGAACATAATTCTGAGAAAATTACTGCTGGGAATGTTGCTAAAGCCCATCTTCTCCTAAATGTTTACGTTCTGCTTCAACATAAACTTTGTAGACTGAAATCCTCAGTTTATTAAAGCAATCTTGTTTATAGTAACGCAACAACTCTAGGGTTGTCACAGTACCACAAACATATCTCGCGGCACTATACCGGCTGAATATCACGATACCAAGTAGTACCGCGGTTCGGGATGGGCAAACCCCCCCCCTAAAAATCGATTAATCGCTTAAAGGCTGTGAATCTATTTTTTTCTTTCATATTTCCGCAAGCACTGAACATTTATTAACGTGAATGTTATTGCTACTACTATCCACTAGATGTCACTTTTCTTTTTACAACGGGAGGAGGGTGTGTCGTCGAATTTACAGTGTCATTTTAGATCAAACAGGTGAAAATGACAGTTATTTTGTCAGTTAATTTTAAATGCAATCAAACTGACTGGAGCTACCCGTGCGTTAAAGGGTTTTAATGCACACCTTCCAGCCAATCAGAATCGAGTATTCAAAAAGATCATGGTATAATATTATTTTATTGTATAATAATTGTAGGCTATTAAATAAACAATTGGTTGAATTTTGTTGTATGTTAAGTTTTATTAAATAAACAATTTCTTGAATGGGTGACACTATAGAACTTTTGCTCACGGATCCCCCATGTGGTTAGTAAGCGCAATTGTCTGTTACCAGTTTTGTAAATAATGTCGATGTTTAAGCTTCCACGCCGTAGGCACAGCAATACATGTGAATTTGTTTACTAAGCTGATGAAACCGGCGAATGTAGAAACGTTATTTGGAAACCATATCGCACTCTTCCGCCGGCAGGGGATGGGCGGGGCCGAGTGTACCGACTGAACTAGCAATTTTTGTAAAGTTTACTGTACTAAAGTACACTACAACATTTTTACGTGGGAACTATTTCAAATGTGTGACAAATTTCACGTACAGGCTTACAGCTAAGTGTACAAAGGGAAATATCAAGTTTACGTTAAATGTGAAACTAAAGCAACTTTTTACTGAGTCGTTCAAAACACGGAGGAGAGAAACACCGCAAAGGCAGATGTAAGTGATCAAATGGAAGATAATGCGCATATGCAACATTACTATTTATAAATATCACAGGTATTTTGAAGCTTTAGCATCACGATGCTACCGCAGCACTGGTACATTGGGCAACCCTGACAGAAATCTAAGAAGAGACTATAAAAGCAAACGTGAAGCTCACGTTTTCACGCTCAGTCAAATAAAATATTGTAAAATCACTGACTGCTTCTCAAGAAGGCTGAACGTGTACTACCATTGAAATCATCGCTAACAGAAAGAGCCTGATCCGTATTTAACCCCAAATATTCTTTAAACATGCCGATAAACCGGTTGACTATCAAAAACACACACACGATCGCAGCTTTGCATCTAAAGATCTCATGACCCCCGTAAAACACAACAACATTAATTCCGTCATCTGAAGTTTGTCGGGGTGACGTGGACCTCGTCTTTACCGTCCTGTGACATTACACCATCATTACAAAAGCCAGATGTCACTCCTAATGGAATCATGAATCTTTAATGAATGCAGATTAATTCTGGGAAATATTCATCCTGGCGCCAAGACTTCACGTCTAATACGAGCCATAAAGAGCTCGAGATGATTCTCCTGAACACGGCGATGAAATGACCAGCTCACATCACTTTAGGGCTTCATTGATGATCTCATAAATATCCATTATTTTCATGACAATTAAGCAAATTTCCCTCAAATTCTCATTAGAGCACTGCTTTCAAACACTTCAGTCTTTATGTAATTCTTATTCTCAATACTGATTCTGCCTACAGAATTACATTTTAATAATATAACATAGATATTAAAAATGTATGTGATGCATTTTTAATCAGCATGAATGTAAGAGGAAAAAAAACAAATAATACATTTAAATGCCTATTTCTTATATTATGGTAATGAGGTTTTTTTTGTATTATGGTAACCAGAATTAGGAAGATGTAAAAACGCAAGACAATCTTAACGTATCATTGGATTTGATTTCAGGGACGTGGTGACGTTCACTCATAACACCCACACACGAGCACATGTGCGTACCCTCTGAGCCCAGTATGAAGTGATGTACGTCAGGTCCGGTGGACATACGCGGCCCCAGACAGCTCTTCTCAATCACTCCTCTGGGAGTCACCATCTTTATATGCACCACCTGGAAACATCACACACATCCAAACCACAGGATGAGTCCAATCCCCCGACTCCCAACACTCACAACAAAGACATCACTAAACATACCAGGTCCTCGATGTTGCCGTAGATGTTTTTCTTCATGCCCGACGCCCTCGTGGCCACCCATCCGCCCAGAGAACTGAACTCCATCGAGTCGGGCTCGTGACCTGTGCAGTACCCGCGCTCATTTAACTACACACACACACATTGTACAGTTGTAAACACAATAAAACACAACTATCAGTGTTTCTGTGGTCTTATGTCAATATGGAGTGTGTCAGCGTGACGGCGGTGTTAGTGTGAGAGCTCATGATGATATTGATCAGTCTCAGATAAACCACACGCTCCATAAATGTTTTATTAAACAAACCCCCCAGAAACACAAACACACTTTAATGTGCCGCCATCTGTGCTCGGGATATAACCTGCATTTACACACAGTGTTGTCACGCCTCTCACACACACACACACACGCACGCACGCACGCACACACACGCGTGTGTGTGTGTCTCTGTGAGTGAGTCAGGGAATGTCTGTATTTGTTTTTGCGCGTGTGTGTGTTTATAAGTGTGTTCAGTCAGTGTGTAGACCGACCTGTCTCTCAAGATCTTGTCCGATGATTCCTGCCTCCACATGAGCTGTCAGATTCTTCTCATCCACCCACAATATTCGGTTCTAGACAAAAGAGTTAAAGAACATTTCATTTACTTCACGAATCCCTTAACAACACTTTTCTATAAAAAAAACGACACCAAAAAATATAACGAAACATCTTAACCAATATGAAAGTAAATGCAGTTACATAATAACACAGACGGCGATCCGTCTGCAGAGCTCCATATGAAAATAAACACGCCGTTGGGCTCAGGGAAGACTTGCTCTGATCGTTTCATCAAAATGATGGTCTACAGTGACCTCCCACAATCACTCAAGTCTACAGGTCATTTATCAGACTAAGCGAAAGAGGCGCAGCAGCCTCTGCATCTCAATAAGACAGTTCAAGCTCCTATTTTAACAATGTCATATTTTGATTAAAGTGCAGGGATGTTGACATGGAGTCTGTTCGCAGGGCTCCATGAAAGCGCATGTCAAACTGATTCACTGCTCTTAAACTCAGCCCACATATCTGAGCTTAGAAAGTCAGGACAGAGAGAGGTCACAATGTGTGTGTGTGTGTGTGTGCAGCTGCGTTAGGTCTCATCTGAAGCCAAACTGTATTAGTCGTGCCTTTCCCCATCTCGCCGACAAATCAGAGCAGCATTCGAAAGCCACATAAGCCGTCTGGATGTGAGCTGGTGTGCGTTTCATTCTGAGCGTTAACCTGGTTTTGTCCCCGGATTCCCGCAGGGGTTAAACACTCCTCAGGAAACAGCCCCGTCTCCACAGGTGGCTCCGCCCCTCCGCTATCAATCACACCAATGCGCTCATAAAACAAAAGCCCACATGACTCGCTGCCTTTCATGTACGCGACCCCTGCACTCCGTGACCCCTCAAACAGGTCAGCCAAGGTCATAGCACAAGATGAAACACACACGGCTTTGTTCAGGCTAACACGTTTTCGTTGGAAAGGCAACTTTTTCTCTCAGTTTTGACCTTCTGTCTACACTGGAACGGCATTTTTATTAACAAAAACGGTTTTGGACTACTCCGAAAATGCCATTATCGCATTATAGCGGCCAATTATATTCAGAATGTTTTCTTTAGTATATTTTATATGCATTACTTACTTATATTCATTACTTTGAAGCGGTCTAATATTTGAAGCACAGAAAGTAAATACACGCACATATTCAGACGTTTCAGTGGTGATGAGCAATTTCTGGAAAACACTAGTGTGGACGGAGATTGTTTTTAAACAAAAACACACTTTTTGAAATGTTTCTGTAATACTGTAGATGTAACCACACATTGTGTGTGTGTGCGATTCGCTCACCATCTGAGATGTGTCCAAAGACACGATGGAGCGAGTCTCCTCACGGGGGCACTCAAGAGCGCTGGACACACTTGTACCACCTGAGAAAGAGAGTTTTGAGAGTTCTTGATCGGCCTCGAAGCATTGTCCAGGGGTTATAATGGCTGTGTCTCGTTTGGGAAGGCTGCGTCCTCCGGAGGTCTCATTTGAAGCTTGTTACGTCATCGAGGCTGTCTCGTTTCATAAGCGCAGGCAGGACACTCTGTAGGCACCCTTCTAATGCGACCTACTTTCACCAGAATTCGGAGGACACATGAGGTGTATCCTTCGTTGCTAGAGATAACCCACAATTCTTTGTGTCGGCCAACGTCTGTTAAATAAACGGAAGCAGCTGCACATTCAATCAAATATGAGGTGTTTAAATGTGAACAGTTTACCATTTGTGTCACGTTTTGTTCATCTTAGCAGGCACATGTAGTAAACAGGTTTACAAGCGAAACGTTTTAAAACAGTATTTAAGTGTATACCATTTGTTTAACTCTTTTAATTTGACAGGTGTTTGAGTGCAAAGTGCTGTCATAGCAACGTGGTACTTCCTGTTTCCTTTTCTGCCAGTATGTCCTACGAAGGACGTCTCGTTTAATTCTAAATTGAGGGTCCTCCGTATACCGCACCCTTTAGAGGACGAGACCTCCGGAGGACACAAGGACGCAGCCTTACGAAACGAGACACAGCTAATGTCTTTGATGTAATTGCCTCCGTAGGGTATCAAACAGACGTCACGTTTACAGGCCAGTTCCACGATCTTCTCCACATCACTGTGACAACCTGCAAAAACAGAACAGCACAACTTTGTCATATTTATTGTGAAATGCATCGACAATATGTCAAGTGAGATTTTTCTGTTCTGTGGTTTCCCCAATTCCATCCCTGGCTCTAACTACATCGTGATATATATTGTTACCGTGAAAAAATACTCGAGCCGTGAAACGTGTTTCTGGTCATACCGACCACCTCTAACTGACCTATTAGAGCACATTTGACTGGCGCCTGTAAACAGCGCAATAATGTGACACATTTCCAAGTGAAAGAGAATAGACGGCGGAAATAATGAGGACACAACTTGATTTCATCCCGAAGGATTGGAGAAGTAGGCCACATCAGTATTATCAGCTGAGGCGGTGAAGGTTTGCCGATGCTCTGTGCACAATACAACTAGAGACATTTACCGAGAAATTTAAGAGGCCGTTTACACGAGACCGTTTTCAACGAAAACCTGAAGACTTGTATGCGTCTTGGCTGTTCATTTACACGACAAAAGCGTTTTGGGGACTGAAAACTCTGGCGGCGTTTCCCAAAACGATGACGTCATACGCATGTGTATTACGTGTTCAGTCGGTAGGCATGCGCGAGTATTCCCCAAACAATAACGGCGGCCTCCATGCTGCTTGGTTGTACTGCGTGACATACCCATTACCAAAAAGTAGATTTTCTGCACCACTACAACCAGCGGAGACATTATATTTATATACACGCCGACAAAGTGCATTAAAAGCGCTTTTAGCTTAAAAAATGCTATGCGTATGTGCGCAGGCACGTAGGGTTTCTTTATAGCGTAACAGCGCCATCCACTGGTCTGGCACGCATAATACAGCGTTTTTATTCGTTTTCCCAGATCCATGTAAATGTAGATCGTTTTGCTAATGTCGTGTGTACGTGAAACTTTTCAGTTTTTCATCGTGTAAACGTACTCTTAAAGGGTCAATTCAATTTTTATTTGAGCTCATGTGGTAACACATATGATGACATCAATTCACAATGACTTGGTAACATTTTGGTTCCATGTGTTAAGGTGTGATCTAACAATAAAAATAAATTATACAGCACTTATTAATCTTAGTGCATTTTTAATGTAAAATGTACCTAAACATTTTTTAAATCAAACGTTGTATCTGTTAACACTTGTTAAACCCGCAAAAACATGAATAAACAACCGTGTTTGTATTAACTAACGTTAAAAAGATGAATACGTGCTGTGAGAATATGTTGTTTACGGTTAAATCATGTTCGCAAAAATTCATCAACTAACGTAAATATTCGCAACCTTACTGTAAAGTGTTATCAATGATAACTATGAGAGAGCAGGAGGACACGGGAGGTTTTGTAAAGGAGACTGTGATGTTTGTGGGACAATCTGCTGAGGGGTTTTGAGTCGGGAGGACAGAAGGGGGAGGTCTCAGAGGGACGTACAGAAGGGACGCCCATGATTTGCTGACCGCCCGGGACGCCTGCGGCTAATCAAAACTCAGCCATCAATCACAGCTTATTTAAATGAGTTCTGTCAGGACTCAACCAATCAGAGAGCAGCTACTCAAGCAGCCAGCGTATTATTGGTTGTCAAAGCTCCCGGGTCCCTCATGAATATGAATGAATATGTGGCAATAGACGCATTCAGCTGGATCATAAACCGTTGCAGTTACTCACTCGGCCAAACCACGGCGTCCGGCACCCGTCCAATCCTCCCTTCACGCAGAGCAAAGATTTCATGCAGGCAGTGACCTGAGAAAGAGACACGCTCAATCGTACGCCGTATATTTGCTGTGTTGTTTTTAAATCCACATACATATAGTGTAATATAAAAAACTTTGGTAATAAGCATGAACAAATATTTGAAGAGTTTATTTCCAAAAAGAGATTTTTCAAAAATCATGTTTTTTTATTGTGCATTCCAATTAATATCAATCAAACTGCAGTCGGTTTGTTTTGATTTAAGCCATAATAACAACAAAAAAATACAGCTAACTAACACAATAAAAACCTGATAACATAATAAAAAACATGATTTTTGAAACATTTTAAAAACGGAGTTCTCTTTTTGGAAATAAACTCTTCATTTGTTACCTTAATAAAACAAACAGTTAAAAAAAACCTGTAAAATACATGGTAGTTAAATAAGTGTTTCTAATCGTTTCTGCAAGTTATTATCAAAATTATTCTAGTTACTGCTATAACCTTTAAATATAATATGTAATGCACAAAAATACAAATGTCAGCTGACAATGCATGAACTAAAGGTAACATAAGTAAGGGATAATCCGAGTCGAAGAACCCGATTATCCCGCTTATACCATGGTTATTTGCAAAGATAAAAGCAAGTCAAAGCTGTTGCTGATGTTTAAAGTGCAATTTTTTAACAGACGGGTAAAAACGGGTACAAACACAGCTGTATGTCAAACCAAACT
The DNA here is from genome assembly GCF_024868665.1 of Triplophysa rosa. Lineage (NCBI taxonomy): Eukaryota > Metazoa > Chordata > Actinopteri > Cypriniformes > Nemacheilidae > Triplophysa > Triplophysa rosa. The sequence goes on along the minus strand of NC_079895.1, from coordinate 26,954,358 downwards.
TTTCTTACAAGTCCGGTGGGTGTGAAAGGGGAGAGTGCAGGTGCATTTCTAACTTTCTCCAAGTCAGACTCAGACTCAAGTCAGGTTTTAATGCACACCTTCCAGCCAATCAGAATCGAGTATTCAGACAGGCCATGGTATAATACTAATTATAAAACGGTCAGTTCGGGTCCTTGATTCTGATTGGCTGAGCGGAGTTCTAAGCCGTTATAAAATACCTCAATATATAACGGCTGACGGCACCACATAGCCTAAATATCATTTTATTTACTTTATTTTATGAAACCTTGCTAAGCATATGAAATAACCGTTTTATAAAAGCAATAAGCCCCGCGAAGCAGTGGGTTACAGTGCATTTTATAACAGCTACGGGGTTTTAGGCACTCCGCTTCGTGCCACAACGCCCTTAGCTGTTATAAAATGCACTGTAACCCACTGCTTCGCGGGGCTTATTGCTTTAATATTTACATTTACAGTAACCGTTCATGTGAAAATCACTATTTACCAACATAAATACATGTTGATAAGGGTTGCACACTGTTAAAGGGATGGTTCGCCCAAAAAAAAAAATTGTGTCATCATTTACTCACCCTTAGGACGTTTCAAACCTGTATACATTTCTTTGTTCTGATGAACACAAAATCAGATATTTTGAAGCATTTAGGAAAACAAACAGTTCTGGGGCACTTTTGACTAAGATTTAATTTGTCCTACTATGGTAGTCAATGATGTCCCAGAACCGAAAATTGCTAACATTCTTACAAATATCTTTTTGTTCATCACAATAAAGTAATTTATACAGGTATGAAATTATGCGAGGGTGAGTAAATGATGACAGAATTTTCATTTTTAGGTGAACTATCCCTTTAATTTATGTATATATGTATATAAACAATATAATTTAAACATAAAATATATAAGAAATAAATACATAATACAAATCAATATAATATTTCAGCTTTGGATTTTCACAAGACCCCTGTTGGAAAACTAAGCAAAAAAAACAAATTTCAAAAATATGATTAAAATCGAAACTATTTTAAATATATTTAACTGTGTAATTAACCATTACTGCACTCCTAGACAAAACAGTGATTCTTTACCATGAGCCCGGAAGACCCGGTCCTCTGTATCACGTGACACAGCTATGCCCGCTGCTTTCAGGTCCTCCATGAAGGGCTCATTCATGTTAGGAGGGGGAACTGCACTTGAACTCAGCGTGGGCTACAGGAGAACACACAAACACCGTCACACACACGCATGTGAAACAAGAGTCTGTCAGAGGCAGAGTTACTCACCGCAGCGGGAGATTTATGCTGTAAACTCGCTCCAAACGTGCCCTCAAACCAGTCCTTCAAACTCGGCAAAATCAGACCACTCAACCGATACCTGAACACACAACACACAGATCAACACAGCCCCCTGTGACTCCTCCTCAATACTTCCTCCCGTTCTGGTAGAATATAAACATTTTAATTCAATACAAAGTCACAGCTTTGAACAAAAAGCTGGTCTCTTAAAGGGATGTTTCAGCCAAGAAACAACATTTCCCCATGTTTTCCCCACTGAATATGACTCCCGCACAGAGGAGACGGCATCCTGTTGGATCAAAACGAAAAATGCCGCGTTCGTCACCGGAACTTGCGTCATTTGCCAGACAAAACAAGCCTCAGGTTGACGCGCAGCAGAGGGATGATGGAAAGTTAGACATTATCGTTAATAGCACTGTCAATATGGATATTTCTCTTTAACCAACGCATCGAGCCGTTCTTTGATCGATGGACGCACTTTTTGAAGCTTCCAAAAATTGCCCCCCGTCCACTCCCATTCTACCGCTTGAAAGTAAAATGATACGTGGGATTATAAATCCGACTGCATTGTTCTTCAAGAAGAAAGTCATATTCAGTCAGGATGCCTTGAGGGCGAGTAAAACATGGGGAAGTGTTGTTTCTCGACTGAAGTATCCCGCTAATACCATGTACTGTATAATGTTCCTGTTTTTATATCATTTCGTTATTTCTACGGAACGAAAACTGTTGTTTTTTCCTCACGTCTCTACTGCCAAAATGCATATTCTGAAAAGCTGCTTTGCAACAATGCAAAACTGTGAAAAAGCACTATGGAAATGAATCTGAATGAAATGAAATAGTCTGACCTAGCTCAAGGCAGTGGCTTGTAAGTTTGGGGCGGGGCTACCTGTTTGGCTGACCAATGGCAGACGGGGGAGTGTTTGTGGAAGTCTATAAATATTCGTTATTTCTCATTAGTGCACACTTCTCCTTTAAATTTGACTTTGTTAACAGTAAATGTGTCCGATGTACACAGAAACAGTGCGTGACAAACAGGATCTCTAGTATCAGGAGGTCATTTCTGACGTAAACACGTATAATACTACGCATTATACATACTAAGCGTAGCAAAGTACATCTTTTAAGTGTGAATCAGGACACAGCCTCCATCTGTCCTCATTCTGTCACAGTTCTGTGTTGATGTGTATACACAGCAGTGCAGACACTACAGCGGTCACTATGACAGCAGCGCTACAGAAGAACTGTGTATGTGCTCAGAGAAACCACGTGTGTGTTATACAGCGGTGATCTAGTTTTTAAACCGCATGCAGGAGAAAACGGATCATGCAGAATATTCATGGCAGACGCTTCTTCCTTCTGAACGTTACGTGTTGCCTGTTTGAATGCGATGTATGGGTTCAGATGATATGTGGCGGAGAAGCGACCTCATCTGTTAAGATTACACAGCGCCACTGTGTCTGTACATCGTGCGTCGGCCCTTGAAATGTTAAGAAACAAACTGTGACAAATATCTTTGTCTGGAAAACCGTTACGAAAGACATTCATTTACAGCAACCACGAGAAAATCAGTAAGATTATTTTCTAAATATCTGCACAAAGAAAACATGAGTTAAGCACCTAAACTGTAAAGCAACACTGCACTGAAATCCAAACTGACCCTATTTATACACTTTGTGCACACAATTGATCACGACGCATTGTTCTACAGAAAGGAAAAGAAAAGAAAGGCCCGTCCACTTTTTATCTTCGAAATATCCCATTTCCCTCAAACACATGTCAGATTGCAGATTTAAGACAGCTGAACGTGTACGGTATAAAACAGATTCTTTCTCATCATACTCACCTTTTACCTGTGAACTCTGCTTGACCTTTTTTATTAAACAGGAACCTGGAGTCGCTGTAACCCCAGCCATTCCATTTCATGATCTCCTGCCTGAGACAGAGAGAGCGAGAGACACACAGAAAGAGAGAGAGAGAGAGCCTTTCAAATAGATATCATAACAACCAGAGTAGCACGACCTTTATCACAGAGACGTCTACAAACATACTGCACATATTACAGCGGCCTGCAAGGATAAACTACTCTTATCTTTCTATTAATATAACAGACTAAACCACGTTTGATAAAAGTTCAAATGACAATCATAAAGGTTACGCTTCACAGGGACGTTGAAGAAACCTTCACATAAATCAAAAAAGTCACAGTAAATCTATTCACTGAATGAAGGATGTGATGATGTGAAGGAAAAGTTTGTGGTTTGTGCTACAATTCTGAAGACTCTGGTTCTTCCAGATGAATTTGATTCGTGTTTGTTCTCGTTTTAAATTAAATTAAAATGTAGTGAGCAATCACCTTAAAAAGGCAATCTGGCAACAGGATAAAAACAACATAATAAAATATATCCTTTAAAAACCAGTTAATGTCTTCAATATGTTTTGTAACAAATGAAAACTGTAAAAATGTCATACAGGCAATAATGTACATCAATAATTAATGTACACGTAAAATGTACAAAAATTGAATACGTCTTAACACACAAAGATGTTTTTTCTTTGTATATCCATTAATAAAAAACGAAATTATGTTAAAATGTATTTAGATTATGAAATACTGATAAAAGTAGCTTTTCGGCACATTAAAAGAAAATTCTCCAATGAAATATTCAAGACATAAAAAAGAAATGTAGCTATCTGACAACTCCCTGAACACACAATAAACACGCAAGAAAATTCCAGCGGTATCTTTTCAATGAACTACACAAATACATACTTCTCTGTATAGTCTACTGTTTCAACAGGTTTCCACACATTCATTCCACATGTTGACCTAAAGTGAGTTCAGTTCGGTCACTGTGAATAATATCTGAACTTACACTCATTCTGAGCCATTCATTTGTGTCAAATTTGGTTAATTTTGCGCTCTCTAATCATGTGATATTGTGAATTTATTATTCCTCCAGTTTCGTGGGGATCTGTAGCTGATGTTAAACACTAGATGGCAGCAGAGTGTCACGTACACAATGAAGGAAGCCAAGTTTAAGTCAGGCCACCCCAGCTCTCATCCAATCAGAGCACAGCTTTAAACATGCAAGCTGTACATGGCATCTAAACACTTGTTTATAAAAGAGGTGTGTAACAACAACAGCAGCTGTCACCGTTATAATAACTTTAATAAAAAATAAATAAAAAACCCGCAGCACTTCTGAACATCAGTCATCTGTCAACAGCTTACTACAAGGGTGATCTCTGATCTGAATGATGCCATTATATAAAAGTTAAGAAAAATCTTGACTTTTTGTCATTGCTGTCTAACCTCGCTGACATCATACACACGTTTGGGAACATGGCGTGAAAGTGAAACAGCAGATTAAATGTCTTTTTAGGGCTTTTTTACCGTCTTTTATGCGAGTCTATATTATTGTGTTTTGATGGGACCAGTCTTCTTTTTGACTGGTTTTGGTTATATGAGTATAACACGAATGACTTGCTGCATGAAAGAGAAAATAAAGCAGAAGACGGATGAACGTGTCCATCTGTGTGCAGATATCTCTCGCCACCGCCTCTTCTGACTATGAATGGAGACTTTGTTCAGACAGCAGAATGATTTCTAGCGTACACAGTCTCACAACATCAAACTCGCTGTCGCTTTATAACACAACTCCACGCGTTTTATCTCAACTGAATGTGTATGTTAGACGTGCCGAGAGCGCGATCACACACAGACAGCAGGTTGATGCGCGCACACGTACCTCCGCTTCGGTACCGGTGTCAGTCTGCTCGGGCTGGATCCCGGCACCTCGGCTTTGCATTCTTGCGCAGCGACGCCCGCTCGGCTTTCCAGATGCCCGGCTATGATCCGGAGTCTGTTCTGCGCGCTGCTGTTGCTGCTGGACGCCATGCTGCTTCCGTGTTTGCGTCAGCGGGCGGTGGCGCTAGTTTGACGAGAGGATGTGAGGTAGAGATTACGGGAGTCTGACGTCACGCAGCCGACTCCGCCCATAACACCGCCTACTCCGCTCCGGTGCGTAAATTTATAACAATAAATAGCGTAAAAAGAATTCCTTCTTATTGTATTATGGCATTTGTTAGGAATATGGATCTTTAGGAGTTTACTTTGAATTTTCATAAAATGTTCTCTTTTCCATAATTGATATCTCTACCAGTGCATTTTTATCTAAGTTATATTTTTTCTGGTATCAAAACAATAGTAAAGCTTACTATCAAAACGCCTATGAAATGTAGGTAAATAGTGACAAAAAAAAAACGTTAAACAAACCAAATTCTTATGTTTTGACTCAAAAACTGGAGTCCAGGGATCCCCAGGGGCCTCCAGAAGATTCTAGGGGGTCCCCAGAAAATCTACTGAACGTTATTACTGTTTCTACTGCATGCATCACACTATTGTGTCACACTATTCTACAGAGTTTAATGTTTCTTTATACAAAAAATACTGCATATATGAATATGTATTTTAGGAAGGTATAGTCCTCACGAAAGATCCATCATATTTGGGGGTCCCTCGCATCATAAAATTGGAAAACCCCTGCCATAGAAGACAGAAAGGTTGATTTTAAAGGAACCATTTAGCCCAGCAAAAAGCATTTATACCGCTCTACGCTCTCATTCAGCTCCATGAGGTCTCCATCTGTGATGCCTTCAAAATCATTTGGATGGAAATCCCATGGTTTTTGTTAGTTGCACTACTTCACTGCCTGGCCCAATACATTCATTCTAAATTTGTAATATACATGCACCATTTACATGTATTTATTCATGCATGTGTTTTTGTAAACTACCTGTAAATATGTTGTTGTATAGCTATTATTATTTTTAAAGCTACAGCAACAGACTATCTAAATGTTTAGTTTAAAGCATATAAATGGTCAAATGTGAAAAAGCTAAATCAGTTGAAAGTTATGAATGGTAGGCTACTGACTGAACATTCATGAAAATAAAGATGCCAAAAAGAGATTTTCTTGCAGTCATGCAATATAAGAACCAATCTGGCTACTATTTGGGGAAAGAACTTTTGTCTAAATTACCTCTTAACAGAACACTGTTTTCTTTTTAGGAATGTTCCATGGATGTGCTTCATAGATCCATGTATCCTACCAGAGCCTGATAAAGAGTTTTTAAATACAAAGGGCTCTCTGAACGAGATAAAATAAACTTAAGCTGCTCATATGACCTTTTCGGGTCTTTTCAAGGTCTTCCAATTTTTAATCGTTTAATCTGTTAAATAACAAAGGATTATCATTTTGCTAAAACCACGCTAGACTAACAAACTATGTGGAAATACTGTTGTTCCTTCTATGTGCTTGTACATTATTATTATTATTATGAATTTGACATTGCTTTTTAAACACTGTGGAGATAAAACTGTTTGGTTTCTGAGCAGTTTCAATCTCACAGATGTCTTTTTGGAAACACAATGTACTTCCACACAACGTTCAGCAAAATCTCTCACCTTATTTCCCAGTACATGCTTTAATGCATAGGCCTACTGTTTCAGTCTCAGACAGACTGGTGTCAGAGCCAATAAAACGTTTTTAATTTCTTGAATGAGGGCACATATAAAGAGCACATCGTGGATGACATGTGACAGGCAGCATCGACCCGGGCTAACAGGTCATTTATAAATGTTCACATTTTTGGCCAGTGGCGAGTGGACATCACTCATTTGATGATTTGAGTTCATGTAGAGAATTTTTACAGCGTCTAGTTGCTATTACCTGTGCACTGCTATGAGTCACGTGACCGTGAGAGTAACCCAGACATGTGCTAGTCTGCCTCCTGTGGGTCTGATGATGTCATCACAAACCTCGGCACTCTCCATTTTAAGTGCTGCACTCTGCACGCCTGTTCTGCGCTTGTAAAAAGAACATGTGATACAGTGCTTTTACAACAGTGGAAAACGCCACATTTTTATGTTTACTGAGGTTGCGGAATGCCATATTTAATTCAAAAGTGTCCTGTTACTGTGCAGTGGTTATTTTAAGACATTTAGCCGTTGTGGTTATTCCTGCTCCGCTAAATAAGCACCAGGAGAACCCACGTAGAAAAAAGAACACATGAATGCATCAACGTGACTCCTAGACTTAAAGAATGTTTACTCGGGTTGTTATCACAATAAAAAGAATGATTACGTAAACAGAGTTTGTGAGGATGATAATGTTGAGATGTATTTGTGCGTGCGGTTGAGGGACGCAGGATGTGGAGTTTAATGCTGTTGCGGCCTTTTCAAGGGGCTGTTACAGCTTCATCCAGATGGAATGATTGTTTCCTCCAGGCCTGAGCTCTAAACTCCCAAAACAAAGTTCTGTAATGCACTGACTGCAAGCAATTAGAGTCGGAGTGTATCACAGAACTTTACTTGGAAAGCCACGGCGCTCCACACGAGTTTTCCTTCGTCTCAGCGATACTCTTCTTCGCGGCCCTGTGAGAGAAATACAGATGACACTGTAGGCTATCTGTGTCCGACTGCATGTCACAGCAAATAAAAATAGTAAAAAAGAATGATTTAGGAGGTGTGACCGAATGATAATAGACAGGCAGTTGTAGTAAGGATTTGTGAGATGGAGTGGGACGGGGCAGGTCAAAAGTCCTCCAAAGTAAACATATGTTTGCCTGTAATGCGTAACCAGATGCCACACTTAATTCAAGGCTTTAAAAGAAATAGAAGGCACAAAATAAAATGTAAACAGTGACATTTAAAAAATATACGTTCTTTTTTGTCTATAAGGTTGCACTATTGTAAAGTTAACAGTTGGGCCAGCTGATACGTAGAACAGCTGACGTGTCGAAAAGGGTCCACATTTTGGAGACTTTCTCAAGACCATCAATATCGATATTTAATCCTTAACCCAGCACACTTTCGTCCACAAACAACTAAAAGAAAAGTGATAATCTTAGGAAAGCGGCAATGAAAACAATTAATGACGAGAATGTCACATTTACGCATTCAATCTTACGCACAGTTTACACATCAAGAAACTTTCATCTGAGCCTATGAGTGCAGCAGTGAATGAACATATGAATGAGTGAGGGGATGACAGTGTTATAAGTACTGTACAAATGCAGAATGTGTGCGTGAAAGTGCACTTCCAGAGGAATGATTGAAAAGCACATACCTGCTGCAGCTCACAGCACGAGAGAATCGGCGGAATAAAACGCGCACACGGCTGTCACAAAGCGCAGTGGATTTCACTCGTGGACTGAGCGGATGACGTGCCTGCAAACTGTTGATGAGGCGCTTTCACGCCGCGTCCGCGTCCGTGGAGCAGCTGGAAGAATGTCGACGTGGAGCTGCCAATCGTGCGCGCGCAATCACGCACGCGCTCCGGGGGGAGAACACTAGAGTTTGGTGATTTGAGGCGGTGGGGGTGCAGCGGTTGCTAGCCTGGTGGTTAATGGTAATGGTAGTCCGTCTAGTTATGATTGCCACGTACACTAACTACCGTTTCAAAATAATATTTTCCCCACGTTTTAGAATAATTGTAAACTCATTCAGATTATGGAACAAAACAAATGTAGCCTAACTGTGGAAGTTGTGACTAAAACATAAAATAAGTAAAAAAACGTGTTATATTTGATCCTCTAATCAGTGTTTCACCCAAAATGTATTCTCTTCTCATTTTATTCAAGAATCTGCTTGAGGAATCGCAGTATTCACAGTACTAAAGTTCACTATTTTGAGCTCTTGTGGGTGCTTTCATTCAGTCCAAGTCATTCATTTCAAAATGTCAAAAACATTTTATAAAATAAAAATGTCAAAAGGTCTGTAATGATTAAAAGTAAAAGCTTTTGTCATTTTTATACTCAAAACTACTTCCAGACCTTTATGTCTTCAAATCAAAATGCTTGTAAGGTCAAGATAAATATTTCACTCTATAGTGACTTGAAGTCAATTTTTTACATTATACTGTATATACTTCTGTTTGCATTAGATTATACACTCATTTAATTTTATTGGATTTAAAGCACAGTGTTATTAAATGTTAGTTTGAATTTAATCTAGGTCTACAGTACTGCAGTGGGCAATGTTTACTTTGCCACTAAGGGTTTAAACTTTGAAAGCATGAGATGTGAAAACACATCAACCACATAAGCCAACTCAGTCATCTATTTGCTTAAACCCATTGCTTTTATGTAAATCTGGTTTAATGTTTTGTCACTTATGATCAATTTTAACCAAAAATGTTAAATGGATGTTTAAATTGTTAAAAGATTTATCAGAATGGAAAAAAATGCAAACATGAAACACAGCAGCAGGGGTCGCTATCTGACCGATAGATGTTCAGATCCTCCGTGTTGGTACCGGTGCGTTAAATTTGTTTTAAATGCGCTCTTATTGTGTTTTTATTGTAATGGTCAGTGTAATAACACAGGATAAGTCAAACTATTAATAACGACAGAAACCGGTTATTTTGGAGTATAAAGCAGGTGCAGTAATATGCTCCATGAAGACCACCTCCCGGATTTCCTCCGATCCTCCTCCGTCCTAACAGTTCCTGGTTCAGGGGTCAACAACCACACACATAAAGTGAACAAATAAAGTAAATACATGTTATCTGTATAACGTAACGTTACGGCTCTATTTAGAGTTACTGTTAAATTAAGAAAAGTTATGCAGGTTAAGCTTTCCTGTTCCGCCCTACAGAGTACAGCAGGGTTTTCTCCAGGCACGTCAGATGGTAGAAGGGGGCGTAAAACGCCGCAGCTAGGCAAACGATTCCTATTGGTCAGCGCGGCTGATGGGCGGGGCCATCAAATGACTGGGGCTTTCCGTAAATTTTCATAACTCCACAGACAGCATTTCCTTCACAAGTGCATCGCATGGCAACGACAATCTAACGTATTTATTTCCAGCTTTATTTTATTTAACTCTGAAGGATATCCACATTAGGAATTACTCCGCAAAACGGAGAGATTATCTCTCAGAAATGATGGAAATTGAATTACCTAAAATGCACCCAAGCCAGCAGGTAAATAATATTCTCTTATAATTTATTTGTGTGTTATGATTAATATTTATTTTCTGTCGAAATGATACTAATGTAACATTAGGCTATCATAGTTTTCTTAATAAGACTATATGTTGTATATTTTTGCCCTTTGAACTTGTTTTGTGGGACGTAGGGCGACATATATATGTGTTTATTGCCCGTGTCTTATATGTGTCACCACGTTACAGTCAACTCCATGTGACTTCAATAGCGTGCGTATCTGTGATCCTGGTTGAAAAGTTTCCAGATCATTCTACAATAATTATAAAATGATAAATGATTATAGTGATATTTTCATTACGTGTTTGACAGTAGTCGGAGCAGTCATATTCTGTGTTAAAGGAGGCGTTTCGTCCTTCGCAGTCTCTTATCTTGTTTTCACCCACAATTCTGCATAGTCATTGAAGTTGGGCCGTCGTAAAGAAAAAGAAGAGGGAAGGAGAAATTATCCAAATAAATATGAAATGAAATAAGCGTTAATGGGCGGCTAGTAAAGCGACGACAACATGGCAAACTTCTGTCATTGAGATGTGTCGTTGCGCTTTGATGTTGAAGAGCGTGCGACCCTCCATCAGACGCGTCTGTAACTGTGCCCTCTCTGCGCATGCGCGCTCGCATTCAGCGCCTTGCACAATAGCAGGCGGCTCCAATCTGGAATGTGGCTGTTTATTTTAGCCTTGTGCTCTGACGTAGAGAAGTGATCCTCAACTTGAAGAGATTCGTCTCCATCACAGTTCATTTAATTCTTTATGCTAAAAAAAGAAAACGAAAAAGACCTTTGTTGTTCCTGAAACATTTTCATTGTAAAGTTAGACATTACACAATGCCTAAACAACAGAACATTCAGAAGTGAATATTTGAGCAAGTTTCATGACATTTTTGTTTTGTTCCTTGGGTTATATATGTAAAGCATTGTTAATGTTTCTTAAATTGAAATGACAGATGTTACCAAAAACTCAAGTGTGTAAATGTGTGTTGGGAATTAGTTTTTCATCTTTTTATTAATATACATTTTTATTGGCATGTAAAACAGATCCATCACTTGAATTCAATGCCCACTACAACATTTTTATATGCGGACCGTTTAGAATCCACAGCATATAGGCCTAGCACTAAATGGGCCCTTCCTTATAGGGCTGGGGGCCAAGTTCCTAATCACACCCACTTGATTACGGCCCAAATTTAAAGTAAAGTTAGTATCACCCGCACATTTTTGTAAACTTTTATTTCAGTCCACCTGTGTTGGAAGCGTGGACAGTGGTGTAATATGAGGGTTTGATAAACCGGTTTTAAATGATGACTACGTGCGGTATCACCTGCCTGGGCAGAAAAAAAGTTCGGTACAAGGAGATCTCTTGTTCTTATGTGGTATATTCCACATTCCCACAGTTTGTAAAGGAACAGGAAGTGAAACAGGTCTGAAAAATGAACACTTCTTTTCTGGGAAACTTTGCAGTTTTAATAAACAGCTCTGGTTTCTCATTTCCACCAACATGGATAATGATTACAACACTTCAGCCATTAATTATATAGTCAAGTGTGTGTTGGATATAGTTTCGCGCTTCTAAATGCAATCCTATGGGTAGGCTTTGACAGTGACATTAAACTCACATAATGCAATACTCTATCTACACCCTCGGCTCATCATATCAGCCTCATATAGACAATAATAGTCTTCACTACAACAAACATTTAATATGTAAGCCAAATCAGTGATGAAACTAAGATGAAACTTACATCATCGGTGGGGTCATCCGCAGACTGCACGTCACATGAGCGCATGCTAAATTAAATCAAATGAAAAACAACATCACAAATGTTAAGGATTGTTCTTTTGCCATTTAAAAGGGATAATTCCCCCAATAACTATGTTGTTCCACGTGTACTTCTTTTATATGTAACTATCTTGTGCCCTATAGCTCTCAAATCTAATATGCAGCTGTATTTAGATTATCAGTGAACACGGCTTCATGTTCGGTCTGTTTCTTATACACAAAACTATCGTCGGACTGCAGAGGACTCTTTTTATTTTTATGGAGTTTGTACAAATGATCCTTTTACTGTTTAAACGAAGCTAAAGGTCTGCTTTCCAGTTTCACATAAGGCAGAAAATATTCAAATACATTTTTCATGGCTCTAAAGATCTGTGTTTTGTGTTTAAACTGTTTGGTGTTTTGTAATGCACTCGTAAACAACCTTTAAAGAAACAGTTCCACCCAGAGACAACATCCAAGCTAAACAATCCCAAACACACTTTCCATTCATCCTTCATCGAGGAGGAATCGAGTTTATGTGTCCAGCCCGGCGTTTCGTGAGAGGAGCCCATTTAACAGTTGTTTAGATGTTTCATCATGTCTCTGTCTCCGCCCAGTCTGTTATCTGGATCTGGAGAGGATGTGTGTGTGTGTGTGTGTGTGTGTGATGGGGGCTGTTGCTCTCTCGAGGCCACTGTGATGCCAGTATCTGATCCACTCATCCAGACCTTGTTGATCAAATAACGCTTTTGTCCTAGTTTGTAATTTATGTGTTATTTGACCAAATTTACCAACAAATTAAAGACGGTTAATAAAAAATAATTAGCAGAAAAAAAGGCTTTCAAGATCCAGACTTCGCGCACTTAAAAAGCAGAAATTCTATGTTGCTGTACTCAGTTCCATTTTAAAATCAAGTAAAGACTTTTATGTGACCAGTTTCTCTGTTCTGGGTTACACACTTCTTCTCTGTACAGTCCCCTCAGTCTCGTGATGTGAAACTATAGGAAGTTCAGTTTTACAGATCTCGAGTCACATGCTCGTCTTGTGACCCGTAATAAACAGATGTCATGCAGAGCTTTCATCTGTAAATACACGAGTTTTTCACAAAGCTGAAAATTTGCATGTGCACTCTCAGAATTGTGAGCCTTTTGAACACGAGGATGTCAAGTTCAGTTACAATTTGTTAAAATGTTTCTCTTCGCATGCAAACAAAAACTATACAGTCTTGTATGTATTTAGAAACACACACTATCAGCTCATTCTTAAGTATTTTTAAACTTGCATTAAAACTGTTCTGTTAAGCATTAGTCACTTAGTAAAAACAACTCTTGTTTTACCCAGTAAAACTGCTGATTAGCAATTCTGAACTGTGCGGTCACATTTTAACAAGCTAAGTCTTTAGAAAAAAAGAAGTACTTTTCCTTAAAGGATGAGCATGTTTACATTTTATCTGCTTTTCTGCCACATTCATGTCAACAAATGCCAGTAACAAGGACACAAACTTGATTTTTTCTTCTCTGTCCTTGTCTTTGACAAGGACCCTGATGTGACACATCTGTACAGTTACAACATGACGGGTGGCGTTTCATTCCCGGCTGCTGATTGGTCAGTTCAGAACCACACTATACTCCTCCAGCAGTGTACACTCTTAAAAACAAGGTGCTTCAAAAGGCTTTTCGAAAAGCTGTATCGGACACTTTAATTTTGTAGAACAAAAAAGAAGATATTTTGAGAAATGTCCTTTTGCATTCATACAATGGAAGTCAATGGGGGCCAATGTTATTTGGTTCTTCAAATATCTTCTTCTGTGTTCTGCAGAAGAATGAAAGTCGGTAACACTTTAGAATAATGGCCCGTTGTTAACAAGTAACTATGCAGTAATAAGTAATAAGTAGTACTACATTAACACTGAACATAAGACTATTAACTAATGTGGAAGACAGATTAACTAATCATTAACTAATAGCAAATTTAGGATGATAGATCTTTATAAGGTATTCGATAATTACTAACTAAACATATCCTCTATTTGAACTACTTGTAAACTATGACTAATTATAGCCTAAGGAAGTTCCAATTAATTACTATAATCACAACAGAAACATGAATGTTTTTATAACATGTTCATAAAATGTGTCTTTTCCAGAAGGCTCAAATAAGTTTGTTGTGGAAACTTAATTGATTAATATTTTAGCCCTCCAAATATGTTGAGATTGCGACTACTATAGATATATACTCTAAAAATGCTGGGTTATCATTTATTTATTTGGGTTGTTTTCCAAGCCGTGGGTAGTTTTGTTTGTGTAATCCAACTGCAGGGTAAGAAAAGTGGCTGGGTGATTAGACTTGTGTGACATCACAGTACCGCGAGAGAGAGAGTCGAGAGCAGGCTGCTCCGTATCTTTTGAGTCACTCTCGCGGTACTGTGATGTCACGCTTATCGGTCTAAGCGGCGCCGTCGAACAAGCACCCGAGTCATGGATGAATTGAAGCAGCGGTTTTCACACGGACAAACTGGAGGATGTATTTGAAGGTTCGTATGAATAAATTCAACCACGAAACCAACAATGTAGCCTACAAGCAAATATGCGCGACAACAGTCACGTTTACATGACATTAAACGTTATTAAATGCACCGCTTAGCCTTTGGCTAACTTGTTTGTAACGCCCGTTGGATTGTAAACGAGCTGGTTAGTCTGTAGTCTTGATGTTTGAAACGTCTTCTTTAATCCACACCCGATGTTTTTATTAGGGCTGTCAAACAATTAATCGCGATTAATCGCATCCAGAATAAAAGTCTGTGTTTACATAATGTATGTCTGTGTACTGTGCATATTAATTTAGTATTTATAAACACATACATGTACACAAACATGTATATATTTAGAAAATGTTTACATGTATTTCTTTATATTTGCCAATCATTTAAATTATATGTAAATGTTTATTAATATTTTATTTTTTCTTAAATAAATACGTATGTTTTTATAAATACTAAATTAATATGCACAGACATACATTATGTAAATCCAAACTTTTATTCTGGATGCGATTAATCGTTCGACAGCCCTAGTTTTTATGTTAAATATGACTAATGGGAGTTGTATATATAAACACGTATAAAGCAAACGGTTGGCAGTTTACGTAACACGCGATTAATGTCATGTAAATGTGAATTTCTTGTTTTTTTTAAGACGATTAAAATATACTTCTTATCGATTATATACAGTTAAACAGTTCTCGCAATACATTTTTTTGTGTGCAGGTAGAGTCGACGTCACTCATCCTCCACCTCAAGCGGTGCCGAGTCAAAACAACCCGGCTGCTGTGTTACCTGTCGCAGACATTTACGACCGTCTACAGGAGGAAAACGAGTCTGCGTCTTATATTTATATAAGTGTCCTATACTTACCCAGCCATTGGGCTAAAAACAACCTATTTTGGGTTGTTTTTAACCAATTTTTTCCAATGGATATAACTTACCCAATTCAGTTTTTGAATGTTTTATTCATACATCATATGTTGCACGTTATCTATGCATGCCCAGTTGTCAATTTTTGCAGCATGCAATGTTTTCTGTAATGATTTCATATAAATGTTTCCGTGCTTACAAATAAAAAATGTTAGACCCAATCACTGCAGTTGTTTTATTTTATGTATATGGTTCTTGTGGGGTGACATGTTGGTGAGGTGTTAACTTGGTGAAATAATGGTCAACATCACTAGTAGTTCCTGCAGACTTACAAGGTCACGCTTGAGTAATTAGTAAGGGGTTGACATAGATTTCACAAGTTGTTAAATACATTTTATCTGATACGTGCTGTACAGCCATACGTTTCTGTGAGGCACTAGTGATATTCTAAAAAAAACCATTTAGTAATCTGGAAGATTTGGTTTTCTGGCTATCGTGCATAAGGATGCAAATTGTTCTTGAAAAGAGAACATCATTGTTTATATTCACATCCTAAAGACAAGTCCTCCCCTCAAGGTTGGTCTTTTGGAGTTAAAGACGAATTGATACTAAATAGAGTTCATTTTGTATTTATATAGCACTTTTTTAAAAGGCACAATTTTTTATTGTTGTTGCATATCAGCTTTACATGCATTATAAACAATAATAGTAATAATAGAAATGGAAATAAATACTAAAATAAAATGCTGGATTGTCAGTCAATTGTTTAAGTGTTAGTAATTCAGCAAGATTTCTTAATTATTAATTTTCACACATTTTATAAACATGTTAAGAGTTTAAAAAAGATGAAAACTCACTTTCTCGACATGTTTCTGTTATAATTATTAGTAATTAATTGGTAATTCCTTATAATTAGTCTTCGTTCACAAGTAGTTCTCATAGGATATTTTTATTTAGTAATTATCGAATACCTAATAAGGCTATACCATTGTCCCAAATTTGTCTGTGTTTGGTTAACAAACTATTTTAATTATATTTAATGTATATTAATATGTTATTGTATATTAATTGTATTAAATTAAACTACTGAACAGTTAACCGGAATATAAGTTTGGGCCACATAACGTTTGTTAATGTTGTTGCTGCTGAAAGAATGACCAAAATGTTTCTAAACATTTAAGTAGGAGTTCAGAAACCACACTGAAAAGTAAAGTCAACTTTCTAACTTTCAATCTATAAATATCTTCTAGCCCAAGTTGAAGGTCAGAAATGTGACGTTCGCAGCAGTCATGTTTTCCTGTCGACTTTAAATGTGCCACCAACACAAACACTAATAGTGTGTGTGCGTGTGCGCGATGTCGTAGTTCCCAGAGATGGAATGAAAATGGAGAAGCAGCATGTATTATTCATACGGTCTTGTCGTAACATCGACGATCACGTTGTGTTTGTGTTGATGTGATCTGTGCCGGGTGGGCTCGGCATTTAATCAAACTCAGCAGAGACAGGCAGGGTGTGGTCAGAAGGTGCCGAGGGCCTGCATGCAGTACTCTCGAGTCTCATCTCATCTCTGATCTCTCTCTCTCTGTAGGATATGGAGCTGATAGATATCCTGTGGAGACAGGACGTGGATCTGGGTGCGGGGAGGGAGGTGTTTGATCTCAGCTACAGACAGAAGGAGGTTGAGCTGCGTCGGCAGCGGGAGCAGGAGGAGGAGAAACGCCAGCAGCACTTGCGGGAGCAGGAGAAAGCTCTGCTCGCCCAACTCCAGCTGGATGAGGAGACGGGGGAGTTCGTGCCACGGACGTCTCCTGCCGAAGGCGCCCTGACGGAAGCTAACACAACAAACAGGCAAATCACACAGGTACACGTGCATAAATCTGACCAATCACGAGAAGCCCTGGTTTAGAGGCCTGGGTGTCTTAGGTTGATGTGCTGTATGTCGTGTATGCGCTCACGTACGCACTATAGCACCTGCTCCGGTCACATATAAAGAGAGGTTTTGGGATCTATGGCACACGCAGGTATACGGTCGACCTCACCCTCCCCTCATATTACAGGGTGCAGCTGCGGTGTTGCCTGGTTACTGCTGCTATGGCATAATTACTGGAAGTCAGGTGGGGAGGTTTCACTGTAAACGCAGTTCAATGAAACAGAGAGCAGATAGGTACACACAGAAACAAACCCAACACCACTGATACTTAAGCCTTGTTTGGACTGAACTGGTATAAATGCCGCAAACGTACTTTGTGATTTCTAATCCGACCTGAAAACAGTTTTTGGTGACCTTAAACCGGGGAAAACTTTTATGATCAAGACATTTAATAGAGCCTCAAACAAGGGTGCTGTAAGGGGGAAGGACCATTTTATTGGGGCACCTTTGGGCCCCCCGAAAAGCGATCATGAACTGACCAAGGGGACCGCCTGGAAAAAGTGACGCGAAAGGACCAAGGGCCCAGCTAACAGCGCCTCTAGCCTCAAATGGCGACTTTTTTGAAGTAAAAATAGCCCCACAAACAATTGTTGACAGATTAAAGGCCCATTTACACCAATAAAGATTCAATCAATGAATTTGCAATCAATGAAAATTGCTTTCAAAGTGATGAATAAGAGTGATTTTTAAAAGTTAGTTATCGTTCATGGCATTAAGTGTATTGATATGGATAGCATAGCCTTGATTGTTTTAGTACACTTCCACAACACCTACATCCAGAAAACATACTCTCCCCGCTACAGTAAACAACTACATAGATCCCATCTGATTCTGAATCAATACATGTAATGAAGTCATGACGATTCAGAAAACATCCATCACACGAGTGCTATTCTCAGATTTGTAAAGCACCTGCTGTGAGGTAGATGCCATGGTTTAATGCGGATGTCTTTGAATGTGTACGTGCAGAATGGGGCGTTCACTGCGGAAGGAGACGCCATGTCATTCGATGAGTGCATGCAGCTCCTCGCTGAGACTTTTCCCTTGGATGAGCCAACACAGGTAATTATGGGATACGTACCGCCCCTGAAACCTAACACTTATATACATTACTGCATTTGAATAGCCTCTCACTCTTTTCTGTTGTCTGTGTAGCCAGCTTCAACCTGCCTAGATCCCTCCATTCCCTTCTCAACAGACCCGGTGATGCCTCCAGATATGGCTGTGTTTACCCAGAATCCTTTGCAGCCGGACTCTCTAGATCAGGCCTGGATGGAGCTGCTGTCTCTTCCAGAGCTACAGGTATAAACAGACACACCCGACCTCAACCAGAGAGAAAGAGACAAAGAAAGGTTTCAGAATGAACC
Source organism: Triplophysa rosa (assembly GCF_024868665.1). Taxonomy (NCBI): domain Eukaryota; kingdom Metazoa; phylum Chordata; class Actinopteri; order Cypriniformes; family Nemacheilidae; genus Triplophysa; species Triplophysa rosa. The sequence continues at coordinate 26,935,580 of NC_079895.1, read as the reverse complement.
TTTGGCCACACCTGCCTATGGCATGTGAATTGTACCATCTAATCCCCTTTCTATATGGCTTATCCTATGTTTAGTAGCAGGGCATGCCGGAGCTGATCCTATACTCTGAGCCCAAAACCGGCCTAAATTAAAAGAAAAGCGAAATCCACACCACGACTCGAAAGATACAGAGGAACTATATGGTTGGGATTGCTATTTAGACAGCCAATCAAAAGCAATTCCATTAGAATAAACATCCATGTTATCTGGATGATATAGCTTTCATTCTTAGTGTGAACGGGCCCAAGACTTTTTGTCACATTTGGCACTTGGCAAATCCTGTTCAGGGACGATCCTACTAGAACTACAAAACAATTGTGAAAAAACACATCCCTCACATCGGTTTAGAATCAGAGTTTGTGAGGTGCGTCCACTTTCTACCACATGTTGTTTTAAGGGCGTGAACCACCCTGTGGCTGAGCAACAACCAAATGACCCTCTGAGCTAATACTGTGGTTTGACTGGTAACTCGGCATTGTGGACTTCATTTGTTTTTGTTTAAATTGAGCCATTTCCCCCATTCTACAGTACACACTAGCTGCTTTATAACAACTGGAAAAGAGTATAATGTTAACATTTGCCAAAGCGATGAAGAATATGGAGTGAATGCTTAATTCAGTAGATATGCATCTCATACAGTTAATTTCTTTGTTGATTATATGTTGTTAATGTGACGTACATTTGTTTTTTAGCAGTGCCTCAGCATGCAGATGCAGGAGACCACAGATATGGATGGATTTATGAACTCAAGCCCCTCTGGAGAGGTTCAGGACACAAACTACAGCCAGTACCTGCCTGGAATGGATCATCTTTCTTCCGGCCACACAGAGGCGTGTCCTTCTAAATACATCAACACCTACGATGGATCCTTCAACACTCTGGTTTCACCCAACTTCAGTCAGATGAGTCTGAACGGGCCAGATGTGGGGTCCAAGTTTGGACCGGAGCAATTCTGTGAGCTGTTTTATCCCGAGATGGACATTAAAGTGAACAATGGTCTTCTTACATCTGATGAAACAAACATGGCCAGCCAGTTGCCTGAGATTGCCTGTGATCCTCCGGTAAACCCCATGGATCTACACAGCTTCTCTCCTGGAAACTTCAGCTCGGAAAAATCGGAACCCTTGACGGAATTCCCAGATTCCGATTCCGGGTTGTCACTGGATGCGAGCCCTGGTATAAATTCTCCGGGGAAGTCCATGCACGGAGACGAATCCTTTGGTTTCAGTGACTCTGACTCAGAAGAGATGGACGGTAGTCCTGGAAGCGCCGAGTCAGATTATACCGAGATATTCCCGCTGGTCCACCACAGCGATGGAGTCCAGGTGCTTGTCTCTGAGAAATTCCCTGCAGAGCCACGGCAAATGAGATTGAAAAATGCAAAGGTAGAGCCGGCGGAGGCCAGCGGCCACTCCAAACCTCCCTTCACCAAAGACAAGCTGAAGAAACGCTCAGAGGCCCGGCTCTCCCGTGACGAACAGAGAGCGAAAGCCTTGAAGATTCCGTTTACTGTGGACATGATCATCAATCTTCCCGTGGATGATTTCAACGAGATGACATCCAAACACGAGCTCAACGAGGCTCAACTCGCCCTCATCAGAGACATCCGCCGCCGCGGCAAGAATAAGGTCGCCGCTCAGAACTGCCGCAAACGCAAGCTGGAGAACATCGTAGGCCTCGAGTACGTGCTGGACTCACTGAAGGAGGAAAAAGAACGTCTGAAGAAGGAGAAAAGCGAGCGCAGTGCCAGTCTGAGAGAGATGAAGCATCAGTTGAATGCTCTGTATCAAGAAGTCTTCAGCATGCTTAGAGATGAGCAGGGCAGGCCTTTCTCAACCAATGAACACTCCCTTCAGCACACTGCCGACGGCACCGTTTTTCTCGTTCCTCGCCTTAAAAAGACTCTGGTAGAGAACAACTAGCTTGCTTCCTTCACCTATTCTCTTTCCGTACTTGCTTCTGTTGTTTGGTACCGCTTTTCTCTTGCGAACACTGTGTATTAACCAGGCATGAATTTGATAATGTGATCAGACACTTGGTCGAGTGCTTGGTAGGCCTGCCCACCAAGAAATCTCATTATCCCAACCCTCTCTGATACCCCTTTTCCTGAAAAAAGGCTTTCTGCCCATCCTAGCCAGGAAATGTGCACCATCCAAGCCACTGGGCTTGGGCAGGTACACTGAGGTGCCTGAAGCTCTAAATGATGCAATGATGTGACTCTTTAGATATGACTTAATGTGACATAGGATAGAAGGAATTAGTACATATTCTGGGTCAACATAGCATTTCTGACATGTTTGGAGAAAAAAGTTCAGCTCACACTCAGTGTATAGGATGATGCACTAGTGTTCCCTGTAGTGGTGTTGATGTGCAAATATGTCATCGAAACTCATGCATACACAAGAAATGGCTTTTTTGATAGCTGTCCACCATAGTGACCTCTATGTGTGAAAGGGTTAATGTGTTGAATATGTGTGTAGCAGTTTCATATTCAGCGTAGGCTGTTGTGTCATGCCTGGTTACAACACAGTGTACGTTTTATGCGAAAGAAAAAACAAAATAGGAGCGTATTTTGCGCATACATCAACCATTGAAACGGCAAAACTATTATATATGTTTTGCCTATTCTACTTTCCTAATATTTGTAATCTCCGTTGGATTTGTACTCTTTATATTTTCTCTGGGATTCTTTTACTTGTATGGTTTGTAAATACATTTATACTTTATTTGCTATCGAGATAGGAAAAATGTACTGTATATAAAATAGATCACATTTTAGTATGCTAATAATTTGGCGATCATTTTAAGTTTGCACTTGAGTCAGTTCTTATATCTTAATTTACAACTTTATTACAGTTTTATTCTCTGACTTTGTGGCTTTTTAATGAATAAAAATGTATTTAAACCAGTTGCGTCTGTTGCAGTTTTAAATGGTCGTTGGTTTGGTTTGTGAAGTGTATGGTTTGTCGACCGAGCAGGTCAGTTCATAGAATGAAAGAGGAACTGGATATTATTTCAAACAAGAAAATAAGCAGCCTCAAAATCAGTTCAGTGAAATATCATAGGTTTACCACCCCAGTTTATTTTAAACAAACATTTTTACATTTCACAACACGTTTGTTGGGTTTAAGATGTTAAAACAATGTGGTTTTCAAACTGAAGCTAAAGTTTTGTGGTTGTCGAACATTAGTTGATTTTGATGTTTTATTTAAGTATTAACTTAGTCTCAAATATTTATCCAAACATCGATAGGAGAAAACCAGAAAAACATGAGACAATTGTTCAAACACATGGAGGTGTAAAATGAATGTAGATTGTAGAGGTAAACTAATCTGGATCTAGAAATACGCCGCTTAAACTGTTGTAGCTTTTGTTTAAAACAGAGATTTTGGCACTTTACCACATTCCACATCTACTCTAATGTGCAAGATTGAACATAATCATGAGGTTTAAAGCCTGATAACATTTCTGTCAAGTGTGCTTAAACAACAGATTTTTTCCTCCACCAAACAAACCCAGCATTATGCAACCGAGCTGAGGGTTTGGCTGCGGCCCACGTTAGAAATGCCTTTATTAAACCCTGTTGGCCAAAGTTCAGGAGAACCAGCATCTGTTTGTAGTGCCAGGCAGCTTCACCTTTAAACACACCAAACCCTCTCCATTCAATCTGCAGTCACGCTAGCAAACAGGGCCGACCCATTCAGAGACGCCCCCAAGCAGGATCCATTTACTGTACAGATAAGCTCAATGACTGATTAAAGCAGGTTATATGTGCGTCGGCATTGAAAGATGCTTGTGTACCAATGTCACAATTCAAGTCTTAACACTGCATTTACTTCCACGCTTTCACTCTTGTCGAGACTCCACCCGTTCTTTACGTAAGCAATGAGGCCATGTGACCTAATCTTACACATTTACCCATGATTCTGACCTTCATTCAGGGTCAAGGGAACAAAGTTTGGTGGAAACATCGCGAGTGTGAAGAAACGGCACTGTGCACAAACACAAGGCAGAAGAAAATAAAAACGCTCTCGGGGGTTTAAAAGACTTTTATTAAACAAGAGCAAGATTTGGCAGCGCATTCATTTTCAACTACATTAGCAATGGGTTCTGAGAGAGAAACGGTGCTTTATTCAACACATCAAAATTAAAACTGTCATCATTTATTTACCCTCATATGGTTTAAACCTGTATGTTGCTCTTTCTAATGCAGAACACAAAAGAAGATATTGCAAGAAATGTCTCAGTGGTTTTGTGTTCATACAATGGAAGTCAATGGGGTTCAGTGTTGTTTAGTTACCGAAATTCTTTTGTGTTGTGCAGTTTGAAATGACATGGTGATTAAAAGATGAAAGAATTTTCATTTTTGCATGTACTATCCCTTTAAAGATCTTATAAAGTTACCAATTGAGTATATATGGATTGTATTTTTACCTGAATGAAAAATATTCTCCCATTAAAAATATTTTAAGAGCTTTCTGGAGTTTTAATCAATGATATGAATAGCAAACGTTGGGCGGTTTTACCATTCCTAAAAGTTCCTGTGAAGTGATTGAAAATAAATGAAAGATTCAGCAAAAATGTTTTTTTCTTAAAATCCAATTAAATAAAAGATTTGCAACTATTTAAAAACGATGTGTCTATTTTTTTCTCCCAGATTTCCTATTATATTCTGTACAGTAAAATGTGATTGATTTCCGTTATTTCCTCATTTCATTTATGGTCACCACAGGTGGCATTTGAGTTGAATAGATCCCGGCCTTTCTGAGTTCCAATGAGAATGCGGGAGGATACTTATCCATATATTTAGCATTTGTTAATCTTACCCATCCAGAACCGTCGCTGAAAACGCGTCATAAATGCTTTTCAGCCACTTACGGTAGATCAGGAGCTTCTTTTGCCATCTGTAAATTAAGCAGAAGAGTTACTCTTACCTGCTTCTGTTCTTCTGTCTGTCTCAAACCCTCATCGCTCTCACCGCTAGCCTTCCTTCCTTCGCTCGCTCGCTCTCATGAAAACAGACGCTAGCTCTCGAGGCAAACTCCTTTCTCTGAAACAACCTCTCACCTGGTCCGGTCCACGGTCTGTCTGACACGTTTGTATGGTCCACGCGGGCCGGTCCCATAACTTAATCTCATACACAACAGCAGCTGCACTCTCTTCAGACTCAATGACGCACTAAGTGACTTTATTTCAACTGGTTTCCTTTTTATTTGTCAAAATAGTTCAACAATCTAGACGTCTATCTTTACATGTTTACCGTGGTACATGCCCTCTATGGAGTCTACTCTCAATGTTTTAGCATATTTTTTTAACTCAGGATAAACAACACATGTACTCACAATTGAAAAATACAAGAGACACTAACATGACATTCTCCAAATCGTATACTCAAGGCCACAAAATATTGCATAACCAATCATGTAAGACGTCTCTGGCAACAGCGTTTCATAACATTATGTCTTGAAACACTCGCTCACAGAGTCACAAGAGGGGGTAAGCACAAAAAATAAATCGGAACGAGTAAAATCGAGCATGAATGAATATGAAGGGAATGTACATCCACTAACACACAAACACTAGAGAGTCTGTCTACGCTCTCTCACAGCTCATGCGCTGCACTGGCAGATCTTGGCCCCTCCCACTCTCTCTGAGTAATCTGTCCTTTCCTTCCCACTGCACCCATCTGTCCTCATCTCCATCTAACTGTGGATCTGTTGAACAGACACAGGGTAAAGCACATCATTCTGTGTAGCGCTTCTGCCGACACTCCAAGGTGAAGCCCAACTTACCAGAGACGAGCGCGCGGGTTAATATCGCCTGGAGCCGCCTCCACCACCAGACCCATATCCACCTGTTAAATATAACGGAGCAAAACATCAGACCTCGAAGTGTCATCTGGACACACATTTCCAGAACGGCAGCAAGTTTCTAACGCTTCGCGACATCAAACGTTTATATTTATTGGCACTATATGCCACAATAGTGCGTGATTATTTGCGTAACGTGGCAGTACTACGGGTTTTTGCTTGTTGAAAGCCTCACCCAAGAAAAATGGAAAGTTACCTCCGTAAGGTCCAGAGTTTCTTCCTCCAAAGTTATTTCCCTTCATGGGCCCGTAATTGGATTGTTGTCCTCCATAATTCCCAAAGTCATTGTAATTCCCCCCTCCTCCTTCTCCGCCACCACAGAAGTTACCTGAGACACAGGTAAAGATCCCAGTTCAATCACGTGAGTGTAAATAAATGAGTAATAACAGTGATCTTTCATTCTTTTCTTCTGAAAAAAAATCTGTGGAAATACTTTAGAAAAAATAATGCAATATATAAAATAATTCATTTCCATATACTGGAACCAAGTGCTAACATGTTTCAACAGATTTATTTAATAGGGACCATGCATATTCATGAACATTGTTGTGTAAGAATACACCATGTAAATATGCCAGAATTAGTAACAATAACTACTTTTCATCTGCAGTCCCTAGGACTGAAAAGCGGCAATTCCTTGTGTATTGATCAATATTTTGCAATACTGCAACAATGTATTATTCTATTTCATTTTTTTCTGAATTTACTATTTATAGGTATGCGTCTAAGGAAAATTTAAATGATAATTTTTGTTTCATTCTGTGAACTACTAACAACATTTCTGTGAACTACTAACCAAATTTCAAATAAAATATTGTTTATATTTGAGTTTATTTGCAGAAAATGAAAGCTGGAGAAACAGGTGAAGACAACATAAAAGATTTTTATGAGAAAAAAAGCGATAAGCTGTCGTGTCATGCTGTCAGTCTTTCACATTTGCTGTTGGATGACTTTGGCCCAATCCCAATTCTATTTTCTACCCCTTCGCCCCTTGAAACAAAGTGGTACCCTAACCCTAAAGTGCTAAATACAAACACAAGATTGAATGTAACATACATAAAATGAAAAATTGTAATAAAACACCTTATTAATGTCAAAAATTACTTGCTGTACATTTGGGTCTGCTTGATGGAGGGAGCAGCCATGTTGGAAATTTCTCTTAGCCCTTCGTTTGAAGTGAGGTCTCGAAAAATCTTCGTTTGAAGGGCTATCTGGCCCTTCCCCTTACCCCTCCAACCAAAAGAGAATTGAGACACCCCTACCCCTCCACGTGAACGCGCTAAACGGAGGGGTAGGGGAAAGTGTAGGGGTAAGGGCTACAATTGGGCCTTAATGTCACTCCTGAGGTTTGATTTTGTTGAAATTCAACAAACACTGGACTGGAACAGCCACAATACATCTTGAATACATCTAAATTTGGAGTGGTCTCTTATTTTATCTACGGCTATATACAATAAATTGTAAACAATTTAATATATTGATATAATAATATATATAGTAGGCTAAATATAGACATTGACTGTCATCAGGTTACAAAATATTGCATCTGTTGACAAATTTAGGTTTATATTGTTTGTATTTTCTGATTTTGTTGGTCATTCTGCTCTAAGTGTGAAAATAAAACAGATGCAACTTGATCTGTAAAGTACATACCTCCAAAGTTTCCTCTGTCGTTGTAGTTATCATATCCTCCAAAACCTCCTCCGCCTTGGTTACCGTACCCAGGGCCTCCACCATAACCCCCACGGCCACCTCCGTAACCAGGACTGCCACCATAGTTACCACCTAACATCAAACACACAAACACATTCATGCGCAGTCACAAACATGCACGTCAACAACATCTATACGCTTCACATAGACTTATTGATTTTCACACACACACACGAGCTGACGAATAATAACAAATTTGCCACGAATCAGCTGCATATTGCAAACAGACACTTTTTCATTCCCCACCAAATCCGTTGTATCCATCTCCTCCGTAGCCGCCGCGGCCTCCTCCTCCTCCGTACCCTCCTGTAAACCACACAAATGCACCACATTCAATGTGTTCACTGCAGGATCAATTACACCTAAGGTGCTACTGAACAATGTGTGCTTTAGACGGGATCGGATGTACGGTTTCACATGACATCTTACCTCGGCCAAAGTTGCCACCTCCGAAGTTTCCACCTCTGCCCGTGAAGTTACCCCCACCTCCACCACGATCTACACAAAAACCACAGACGATAACCATCTGTGAGCATTCAGATCACTAACAACACGGACTGAAACACGACTCGAACGTGAAAAGCATTACGTACACCTCTGGTTAGAAACGGCCTGCATCTCCTGCTTTGGAAGAGCCTTTCTCACTTCACAGTTATGGGAGTTGATTGTGTGATATTTTTGTGCTGGAAAAAATAAGAATGAGAAGATGACAACGATGAGATTCTACATCTGATCATAATAGCTTTTTTTGGAGAACTGTTTTTTGGGGACCTAGAAACGCAAACTTTACAAAATGAGTTTTAAAATCCCAGTTTTTGCAAATGATCCAATTATCGTCTGGGGTAAAATCCAACATTTTTTGAAAATGTATATTACACGTCTACCGTCAAGTACAAAACTGACGGATGCTTTTGTCATCTTGATTGTTTGTAGTTGTCGCTGTGTAAAAGAATACATATTTGCACAGGCGCGTAGTCTTCCATGATGAAATGACATCATGAGTGAACAGGACCGTTTCGACAATGTTGTCATCTGTACTTTTCAGTACATTTTATTTTGTGTAAACACACGCAAGAACGTGGCTCCTCGACCTGTCGAATAACTCACCAACAATTTTATCCACAGTATCGTGATCGTCGAAGGTGACGAAGCAGAAGCCTCTCTTCTTCCCTGTCGAGCGCTCCTCCATTATATCGATGGTCTCGATCTTTCCATAGCGCTCAAAGTACTCTCTGATGTGATACTCCTCTGTGTCCTCCTTTATTCCACCCACAAATATCTTCTTCACCGTCAGATGAGCTCCGGGTTTATTTGAGTCCTGGAGAGAGAAATCCACAGCTTTATTCATCGAGTTCTAGCTTTTGAGCTGAACTGAGTGAATGTGAGCGCACCTCTCTGGAAACGGCCCGTTTGGGCTCCACCACACGACCGTCCACTTTGTGCGGCCGCGCTTCCATCGCCGCGTCCACCTCGACTACACACGAATACGTCACGAAACCGAAGCCTCGCGAGCGTTTGTTACCTGGATCTCTCATTACCTGAGAAAGGAGACATTATTTATAGCGGTTCTATAATAAACCTTACATTCGTATTTCAACTGACAACTCACCACACAGTCTGTGAGTTTGCCCCATTGCTCAAAGTGAGCGCGTAAACTTTCCTCTGTGGTCTCAAAGCTGAGACCCCCGATGAACAGCTTCCTGAGCTGCTCAGGCTCCTTACTGTCACGACCCTGCTCATGTCAAACACACATGTGCCTCATTATTAGAAATACACGTCATTAAATCGAATAAAACACGTCTTGTATGACCCGTCATAAAATGCCCTACAGCTATTAAAATCATCATAAATGATTCAATGGAACTTGAGCATGTGTGGCCACGCCCAGCGCTGAGTGTATTACCAATCCTGCTATGGAAAAGGTTTGCCTCATAAATATTAAGTAGTATGAGTGACGTTCCCGTGCCAATAGACCTCATGAATATTAACCAGATTGCGGGTTACCCAGTTGGTTTACCTCACGTGATTGGACACCTCAGAAGTTACGACGTGATGTCGCCACCACGTAATTAATATTCATGAGCTCAGCCCAAGTCAGAACTCAGCGCGAGTTTGTATCGAATTAGAACGGACCGGCCGTTTATCTGATTAATCAACCATTAACCGCATGTTAAATCAAACGATTACACGCGTACGTCCCCGATAAAGGGAAACAATTGAAGGCTGTAAATGAAACCGGCTGCGACGAGCGTCCAGAATATTCCACCCGCGGCGCGCCATTTTACATTTCCGCGTTTCCTCCATATTGTTAATGTTCGCAAAATATTTTCAACACTTTTCAGTATTTTATAATGACGCGTAACAGCTAACGTAACATTTTATCTACCCTTCAGTAATAACACTAACGTTTGCTGAAATAACTGCGTCGGGTTAGACAAAGTTAAAGCCAGATATGGACAAATGTTCAAGAACGTAAACACAATATGCACGTATCCTTACTAAACATGAAAACATGCATCTCAACAGCATGCACACGTGTTGTGTAACGTTAAATACAGCCGCTCACACAGCACAAAGCTGTCCGCCATGACTCACTAACTTACACCATAACCAGTTGAATAAACGGATGTGATATATTTGACATTCCTTCATCGTGCAATAAGACGCATTTGAGAAAAATACTGTTACACTACAGTTTATTCACAACCCGTATAATGTTAATGTTTGTAAGATTACCTCCATGCTGCAGCGTTTACGCGCCCTCGTTCTGCACGCGCCGCATGAGCTGTGATGTCACTCCTCGGCCAGTGGAGGCGCTGCCGGACACGTGCATTATTTCATTGACTTTATCAAAAAATACACCAACAGTTGTAATAAATAACCTGGTAATATTTACTTTTATTCTGGATTGGTTGTTGTTGATTCTAGTATATTCAATAAATATTTGACACACGAATACCTTATTTAAAAGTATATTGCATTATTTACACAGGATATCATCAGCTTTTTTGCAGCATTACTGCAATTATTGAGGATGTTGCTGCTACCACAGTTCGTCATCATGTCATATTCATATGTATATTTTTTCTACTCATTTTTATCGTGTTGTGAATGTATCTGATTATATAATTCTATTATTGAGATATAATTATTCAGATTCCTATAAATGTCTCAATTGTAATTTTATCTTTTAATCCTACCATATTAATCCTTTGATCGATAAATATTGAGACTTTAGTATAAATTCACCTTTCTACAGAAACGATTCTGACATTATCTAGGCCTGCACGGAATATTATGTTTCATAATCAACAACATAATAATATAAGATTTGTCTTATTAAATTGGTCTGTCGTTCCACTTTGAACTTATCAACTACAATTGATTGAATGATTTAAAAAATGAGAAATGTGACTATATTTTGCTTGCAAAAAGTCTATTAATATTAACAATAATTTATCGAACAATTTAGCTTCGATTTGAAAGATTTATCTTGTTGATAGCCTAACATAACCGCTCTATAATTGAGATGATGCAACTTTTAGGTTTGCACATAAATTACAGACTGCAGATGTGCTTACTGTAAACACGTCCAGTGGACACAGTGTTTGAATGTTATACAGTGGATTAGCTCTGAGTCATAGCCACTGCTTTAGAAATGACTGTAAATAGCCTACAAAAGTGAAGAAAAGATCTCTCACTGATCAGCTTGTTCGCCATCATCAGTATATAATGTCAATACATTTCATTTATAGCATTTAGATGATTTTTTTATTTAGATGCTTAAACCAAGCTGTTGTCGTTGCATTGGACACAGAAATACCAAAACAAGTGTATATCTGCAAACAAACGATGCTGCAGTAGATCTGCTCTGAGAAGTCACATCATGTCTCTTTGCCGTTCATCTGTAAGCAGCTGGTGTCATTGAGGACGTGCGGCGTGAAGTCAGTTCCTCATTCTCACAGGTGTCCTTCTTCACGTTACAGTAAAATCAGACAACCAGGATGTGCCCAAATACTTTTCCTTCATTTTAGAAAAGGTATGTATTTTCAAACTTGAATTACACCAAGCAAATACCCCCATGCTTTTGCGCTTTTTATGAAATAAACGCCACTTGTGGAGCTTAAAGGGACCGTTCACCCATAAATAAAAAGTCTTTCACCAGGTAGGCTAGGTACTCACCCTCATGTTATTCCAAACCTTTGATTTCAGCAGAAGAAGGAAATGACACGAGGGTGACTAAATATTGCAAGAATGTTCATTTTTGGGTGAACTGCCCCTTTAAGTGTCCAGATGCATTTCGGCCAGTGCATTTTGGAAGCGACTTTCACCGAACACACGTGACGTGTGCTCACGTGTTCTCTGATAATTGGGCTGAAATGCAGTGTTTCATACACATTCTCAACATCGCACACTTTAAGATAACACCCACGTTTAAAAAAGGTTGATATGTTGACTTCACTGTAGGCCTATTCATAAAATGCAGATTTTACTGTTTAGCCATGAACAGTTATAGTATCTGTTGCATGAGAAGAATGTTCGACACTAAACACGATCTCTTTACACATGACACGGAAAACACGCAGTCAGACTGGTTTTACTCGTGAGATCTGATATGAGCTATTCAGGTATAAAAATAAAGTAGGCTACATTGCGCCACCTGCTGGCCATTCACATTCATCTCAATGGACGTTGCTCGTCTATATTACAGGTGTTTGAAACATATAGCTTAATTTTTTTAGCCCTTACAGAAAAGGATTTTTTTAAATATGATAGTATTTTGATCATCATATGAATTGATTTCGATGACAATATTAACTGCGAATCGAATAACTTAAATATCTTACAGTTAGGTGAAGCCTCACGGTGTGTCTGGAGTTGTTTGGCGGAGGCATGAATGCAGGGTGTCTGTTGATTTATAGCAGTTTTATGAGATGGTTATTAATGTGTATCATCATTACCAGAATGTGACAGATGAAATAGCACCATAATAAAACAGCCACTTTCGCTTCCAATGGTAAAGCACCTTTATTTATTGGCAGATGTCTGCGTAAGATTTATGAGAAAAGCATTTTCATATTTTGTAATAGTTAAAAGAGCAGACTAAATGATAGGGCTCTCTCGCTTCAGTTCTCTCTGCCAAACATTGCTGGTAATTCAGGACTGCAGCCAGAGTGTGTGTGGTCTTCTGATTTATTCTGATTGTGAACAGTACATGTCAATGGCCCTGTAGATCAGCAGAATGCTAAAATCTGCATCCACCGCTAAAAGCCAATGTTAAAACTTATCCAAGGTCCCAAGGGTCCCATAATACCAAAACATATCATGTTCAAATTGCAACCCTCATGCCTGTGAAACCATGAAAATGACAACAATCGATTGAACTGTCATGGAGATTTCTATATAGAACATAATTGTGTAATTTATGTCCATCTGTAATATATTTAAGTGGAAATGACTCTTTGTGAGGGACTAAAATCCTTAATCTATAAAATCATGGAAATTCATTGTTTAAAAGATGGGGGCATTTTCCACATTTTTCCATATCCAGTGCCTTTCTCTGCTGTATTTATTGCATGTTTTCTTAAATTTTAAGCTTAACGTGAGAATAAGTGACAATCTAGTGTTTTTTTGGTCATCATTTTCTTTTCTTTCGTCCTTTGCGGTTACTCTGAGGACACTGCCTCTCTCTGTTAACTCTGTCAATGACGATAATCCATCTTTTGAGATCTCCCCACGCTCAATGCCGCGCTGATGTCTCTATCTGTGGGCCGGTCATTTAGACGGTCAGCGTGTATGTGTTGTGTTTGCAGAGGTGTGTGTTGTTTTCTCAACCTGCGAGCATTACAGATACAATATGATTGATGTGTCAAGAATGTGATGATTCTTGCTGGGACGCTTTGCCAATTTCACTCGGCTGTTGATCACACACCTTTCTTTTGAGGTGACAGTCCTCTGACAATGGATGTTTCAAATCCCACGTGAACACACACACACACGCACGCACGCACGCACTGTTGTAAAGCTATGATTGCTTCATCACATGCTTCAGTTCCCCAAGGCACTGAGCTGCTGACCGAACTTATGAAATAATTACATTGAACAAGGTCTCCAGTAAAATGCAGTGTGGGGTTTTAACAAGTCGTTTTACAGTGGCTGTGATGCAATGCATGTGATAACATTTATGCTCAAATAACCACGATGAAACCACAATTCTGCTGCTTATTTTCTTTATCTGTATCCAAAAGCATTGTTATTTTAACAAGTGGAAAAGGAATAAATGAAATGTCTACTTGAGATGCATGGACACAGGTTTGACCTGAAGCACAGTGTTAAGACAGACAGGCTGCGTGATCTTCCTGCGTTTTAAGACAGCACTTAAGACAATAATTAACCAAAGTTTTGTCCTTTAAAAAAAATAAATGAATTATATAACACGAGCACTGTGTGACAGCAGCTGAGGTCAGCGAGTCTTCTGCATAAAAATGTGTATGTGTGCGTGTGCGTGTGTGTGTGTGTGTGCGCGTGTGTGTGCGTGTGTGTGCGTGTGTGCGTGCGTGTGTAGGTGCGTTCATGTTTGTATATCCCGGTGGGGACCTAAACCTGAATACACACCAACACATGGGGACTCGTGTCACCGTGGGGACCAAAATTGAGGTCCTCATGGGCACAAAAGCTAATAAATTGTACAGAACAATATTTTTTACAAATCTAAAAATGCAAAAAGTGCTCTATGATCTTTAGGTTTAGGGATAGGGTTAGGGATAGGGGATAGAATATACAGTTTGTACAGTATAAAAACATTACGCCTATGGACTGTCCCCACGGGGATAGTCAACCAAAGCCTGTGCGTGCGTGCGTGCGTGCGTGCGTGTGTGTGTGAGTGCGTGTGTCTGGCTGGTGTTGGACTCAAGACTCTTGCCCTCCCTGACACTCGAAATTCCTGTTGAGAACATCTTAATTTTCAGCTGGCTAAATGATTGCAACCCTTTTTGTGAAAATGTGATGCGCTCACTGAATGCTGATTTTCAGAAAACGCGTTTGCTTAATTACTTACTAAGCCTCTGTATTCATCTTTAAAAGAACCTATTCTAAACTAAAAAAGAAATTCAATGCACACTATGGATATTTTGTCAACAAACATCATGGCTTCAAACTGTGATGCATATAGAAAGCAACAAAAAAGTGCCCATGTTCCTCAGCACAAAACATCCATCAAACATTTTTAGTAAGAACTTTAGTTGCAAATAAATTCATGTGCATTTATATTTACATATTAAATATCATCAACCTGCATTTTACGAACAAAGTATGTACTTTCAAATGTCTGCTTCTTTTTTTGCTTATGCAGTCATAGAACAAATATTTTCTTGTTTTCTCAGGCAATAGTGTTTTATAAAAAAACAGATAGTCACATTGTATTGTATGGCTCTTACTGTGACTAAAACTGGAGCGACCAGAAACCCACCAGCAGGTGGAGCAGCAGGTCGAGCTCAAGTCTTTCATTCATCATTTGACTTTAATATTAGATCAGCTACTACAACAATACTCTGATAGCCATGTTTACATAATAAAGATACACTTCTGTACATGATTATAACAGATATAATCTAAGATATAGGCTAAGTAATACGTCAGGATGTCACGAATATCATTTCACTTCACTACTCACAGGAAGCTGTTTTAAAAGCATCTATTATAAAAATGTTCATGTTTAAGGCTGTATTTTGAATTTGACCCATGTAAGTACCGTCATATTAAACACATCCGTATACAGTATATGCCTACTCCCAGTCTGTGAAAATAAACATTTGTGTGATATTACATTGCATTTAAATGCAAAATATAAGAAGTTGTAATTGTGATTGGGAATAATACAATTTTAATATTGAATAAATAATTTAAGAAATATATAACTATTTTATCATATCTAATAATAGTTATATGTGTCTGAACATAACAGTTTTTGGCTTTTGCATTTCATTTTTATTTGCTCATTAGTCAGGATGCGGTTGCGTTTGTATATTTTTATATCCTTTAGAGGGCGCTGTAATCCACGAGAAAGCTCACTCATGTATCAATGGCGCAGAAATAACACATCTTTGTCAATTTTCATGTAGGCCTATATATTTCACCGTGTCCACTCATATCCATCATTTGAGTTCTTAACACTTTATTTTACGATTAGACTGAGAATTAGACGGAATTGTTCATGACAAATAAGCAACATTTAAATAAAAACATAATGTGGATAAGTAGTGTACTGGTAACTTTTGCCTCTAAATTAAATTGTACTTTTTTTTCTTAATTGTCAGGGTAAAGCTGTTAAGCTTTTTTTTAATTACCACAAATCTGTGAATCATAAAGGGGATATCCTCAAGTTATCCTGACATACTCTTTTTATGTCACATGACAAGAAAATGCCTTCCTGCATATTTATTAGACCACTCATTTTGACCTGCCTGACAATATTTATATACTATTATATTAAAAATAACTATGTAATAATCCTCACCTTTCCTAAGAATGCTAATTTAAAGAAGATGAAAACAAGATGCAAGTGCACAATGCGCATTTGTCTGTAATGAACTGTCATGTTGTGACACCCTAATCCGTCAGTATCCTGTCAGCACGTTCTAAATGGTAAGACTGGTTTTCTGTGTGCATGCATTTCATCCTTTGAGCTGGACCACACAATCTTCCCACACCTCATTAGCACAGTCAGTGATAAGCTGTGGAACAGCGCTCACGATGTGACCCGACAAGCCAAAACTACATGTCTCGTGATCAAAGGGCAACAGTGTCCGGTGGGCGAAAGCAACACTCTGAAACCATGACCGGTCACATACGTCGAGCTCTATGTAGTGTTCACTGCTGACGTCACAGAAGCTGAGGGTTGACCTTGGATCCACGCTCACATAAAGGCCCGGCCCATACGGATGTACGCAAGTGGAAACTCGAAGGAAACGGAGAACGGCAGACAGGGAACCAGAGAGTTAATACAAGTAGCGTTTTCCACCCTCTCTCAGGAGGGCAGAGAGTCAGGAGCTCGAATGAGTGCGCGCCAGAATCTCTCTCGCAGGATTTGAGGAAAAGCACAATCCCGCGCATCTGTTTCCTCGGACAGCACGTAGAGGAAACCGGGCGTAAATCACACCCAACAAAAACAGCAGAAGTGCAGTTATTCACTGTGATCTTGGAGTCTTTGTGCTGGACTTCTCTTTCCACGTCTGGAAACACAAATGTACATTTACATTCTTGCAGAATTTAGGCCTATTATTTCAATTCAATATAAGGGAGATTGGGGATTAGCATATTTCTCAGGTTAGGGCACATGTTCTCTCACCAAAAGCAGCTTCTGTCGTATGGGATAAACTATACAAACATCACATTTATTTGAGAAAAGTACCATGACACTTTAGCAAAACTGAAACAACAACGATACAGTGTTCAAAATATCAAACAGAAATTGTAATTAATTAATGGTATAAAATCACAATTTATAAAACACATGCCCCATCAGACATTTATTAAATATACTATCGTCCTGAGTTCAAGAAGTTTCTTGACCTCCTATCGCTCTTATACTTCTGTAACTTATTAGAAATACGAAATTCATTTAGTTCCATGTTTATTAATTTGTTCATTTTCTTGAGACATAAGATGAAAACATACAGTATATCATAAGACAGCAGCATGCCATCTATTGGAAACTACAGGCATGCTTGTTACCACATTTGCACTGATAGAAATAAAAGGAGGATTATGCCATGAAATATGTCCAGTGCCATTTGACTAAACAGAGGCTATTACGTAAATCACACACATGAATAACTTCAAGAGTTTATGGAAATTCAAATTACAGCGTGTTCTCTGTCTCTCAGTATCTCGTAAACAGCTCCACATGGTGCTTCTTCAAGGCCAAAGCTTCCAGCGATGAGCTCCACACCATCCTTCAGCTGTGGGCGTTTATGGCAGTGTGAACAGACCGTCGGCTGAATACTGGACTTACAGTACACGCGATGCTGCGCTTTTTAATTGAACTGAGCTGCCATGTAAATTTGCAGTCTTGTTCTGTAATGTTACATTTTTGGACTGTATTTTAATACATGATATACATGAAAAGTCTGTAAAAAACAGTCACAGTCCAGTTTTTGACATTATACGTGGAAAAAACTGTAAAAAAATAAAGAAAGAAAAATGATATAAAATTACGTTTTTTTTCCAGTGCCTACCCACCTTCAGACCTGGCTCTGTAATAGGTAAAAATAAATGTAAATATATATTATATTAATTAAAAAATATATTTCATTGATGTATGATTTACATTTAGTCACTTAGCAGACGCTTTTATCCCAAGCGACTCACAGATGAGGGAAACAATGGAAGCAATTGGAACAACATAAGGACAACAAAAAGCATAAGTGAGTTAGAAGAAAACTGGTCTCATAGCCCACCTCAGTATACAGAGCTAAGTTTTTTTTTGATAGAGTATAAAAGAGAGAAGTCAGAAATGATCGGTCAGGCGCTGGCGGAAGAGATGTGTTTTCAGACGGTTCTTAAAGATGACCACAGAATCTGCTGATCTTGTAGCAGCGGGCAGATCATTCCATAAATGTGGAACCGATCCCGAGAAGGTGCGTGAGAGAGATCTTTTACCGTTTTTGGGATGGCACCACAAGACGTGGTTCGTTTGCAGAGCGTAGGGATCTGGCCGGTACATAAGTCTGCATTAGCGAGTGAAGATAGGGGGTGCTGGACCAGTGGTGGTCTTGTAGGCCAGGAACAGAGTCTTGAATTTGATGTGAGCGACTATAGGGAGCCAATGTAACTTAGTGAAGAGAGGAGTGACGTGTGCTCTCTTCGGTTCCTTGAAGACCACTCTTGCCGCCGCATTCTGGATCATCTGTAGAGGTTTAGTTGTGCAAGCTGGACGTCCAGCCAGTAGCGCGTTGCAGTAGTCCAGTCTGGACAGAACAAGAGCCTGGACTAGGACTTGCGTAGCATGCTGGGATAGGAAAGGTCTAATTTTCCTAATATTGTAGAGGATGAATCTACAGGACCGAGTGGTGCTGGCAACATGATCAGTGAAGTTAAGCCGATCGTCGATCACCACTCCCAGGTTTCTGGCCGTTCTGGAAGATGTGATGGTTGATGAGCCCAGTTGAATGGAGAAGTTGTGATGACTCTTTGCGTCGGCCGGGATTACAAGCAGTTCTGTTTTTGCAAGGTTCAGCTGCAGGTGATGGTCCTTCATCCAGAGCGAGATGTCGGCTAGGCATGCTGATGATGTGATCTATGTACAGTATATTTGTCCTAACCCCATTTGCCATTATATAGAAAAGTAATCACAAAACGTTTTGCATTGCATTCTGGGATTGCTGTCAGAAAAGACAAACGCAATGCCGCCTCAGAATTAGACTAAAATCAGGGATCTAAGCATTATACTGGCAGCGTGTTTATGCTCTTGCTGTAACCCAGCCTGATTTCACAGACATTCATAATAATAATGAAGTCCCATCCCTGAACCTAACCATCGCTGACACAAAAGCAGATCGTACCAAAACATACAAATGAGAACAATCTTGAACAATATTGTCCTAATATTTCCTTTGACTCACTATGAGAAACAGATTTGTATTCCTTCCCTTCCTCTGAGAACAAATCTTTTTTTGTATCAATAGAATTCCTCACTCAAGTCTAAATAAATCAGCTGGATGGTCTATAAAGGTGATACTGAATGTGTGCAGCACGTGAAGATAAAGGCAGTTTTGGTTTCCCACGTGTCTTTGTCCCGCCTGACGTTTGGAAGACTTCCGTCTTCATGAAACAACAGCCTTATAGATTCACTGTCCACAGGAATGAAATGCGTTTGAATACAAACCAAGCTGATTTTTATAAACCCTGTCGCGGTTTTGCAGCGCATGGATGCCTCGCAGCATTCTCGGTAAGCGTGACAGATAATGAGCTCACTCCGTGGGCCGTGACCACAGATCCACAGTGGCGAATCTTCCTCTCAGAGCTCTGGGACTAATACACGCTGCAGACCGACTGAGACGTGATTAATAACTCTGAAAGAAAACAGAAATGTCTAAAAATGATATTTGAGTTATAGCTAGAGGCTCGTCCCTTTAAAGGCGGACCTCACAGTTGGCTGTTGCGTGGAGATGAAGCGGCGCTAGTGATGTTTGTGAAGGGGACATCAATAGCGGGCTGTAATAAAGCTGTGTTGACTGCTGGGAGCCTCAATCGCGTTTCCTCGCCCCCGGTCTGCACGCGCACCCCCGCGCTTCCGGCGTCTCTCCAATGTGATTACTTTGCTTGGCTATTCATTTAGGAAGTCGTCGTCAAGTAAAATCATCTCTGACTGTGATAAGCGAGCACTGGTGTGTGTGTCTGAGTGTTTGTTCATCTCCTATGCTGTACATTTTTGTTACATATTCAGAATGTAAACAAAGTCAAGGTCAATAAATCGTATTTGTCTTTTTTCATCGAAAGTTTCTTTTATCACACGAGAGAATTACAATATTTGAGAGCCCTGAGAGACTGATGCTATATTTGAATTTATAATGTTATTATGTATGTGTTACAGGAATAATGCATTCTGTCATACAACATTTTTTCATCATTATTTACTGTCTCATGACTGTCTTTCCTCTGCAGAACACCAAAGGAGATATTTTGAAGAAAGTTATTAACCAAACGACACTGACCCTCATTGAACACGAAACCACGGAGACATTCCTCAAAATATCTTCTTTTTTTTCTTCCACTAAAAAAGAGTCAGATACATGTTTTGAATGACATAAATGATAACAGAATTAGCATTTTTGTTCAAACTATCCCTTTTTAGAAATGTTTCAGGTGTTTCAGGGTTTTCCCTTGTTTTTTTTTACTCAATATCACTTCCCATCCGGTTAGTCTTTAAATATCTTTAACTACAAAAGACCAGTTCCTTAATGACATCATCATCCAGGAAGTGACACCATGTCTAAGTTGGAAACCAATTAAAGAAATTGATTGGAAATCAGTATTTCATGAAACATGAATTTTGAATGACTCTATTTATGTAACTCCTCCTGTTGCTATTTGTGGCAAGAATCACGTTTCACTAACTTATAAACTTTAAGCATTTGATCTAAGCATCATTTTCCAAGAGTCTGGTGTTTCATTTTGTAGTAATGCTTCTTTAAATTCCAACTCAAGCTAAGAAGAGTGACCCTGCACGTTGTGGTGTGACGTGTTTGTCCCCAGCATGTGTGTGGCGGCCGAACGGCTTACCTGATCCTGCCTCAATCCCTTAATACCTGTACACGAGGCGGGAAGTGCTGTCCTGACACATTGCGGCCGCTGTGCCGCTGAGCCAGAGGAGAGGAGAGAAGAGCAGGGCTGGGCAGGTGTTTCCTACATCCCCGGGGACAGAGTCACTACACCTGCCGGCTGCAGGCCGTGTGATGGATCGATGGAAGAGGAACTGACTCAGCTCTTTAGCTTTGCACGGGACCTGATTGAAACACTCTGTCATCACACAAACAATAACAGACATTCATCTTTTAGCGTCGGCAGGGGAGGCTGCAGGCCCGTGCTCGGGCACGACTGATGAGGGCAGTAAAGGGAAGGGGACTGCTTGGTTTAGGAAACGGTGCTGTGGAGCTGCCGTGTCACGTGGTGCCGCAGAGCAAACAGCTTCTTCAGCAAAGCTCAGAAACACCTGCCTCCTCTTTTCACCTTAACAATCCACACATTACACAAGCTTACGTGAGACCAGCAAATGATCAGTTAACACCAACCACACAACCGAACCTTATTCACAAAGGATTTAACTACATCTATAACGCATATCCAAACATGTCTGATCATTTAACCCATGTAATTATTAATTATAATGTTATTATTATTAATTTGTAGCCCTTGTTTGCACAAGTTCTAAGCAATAACATTGGACAGGTTAAATGTATGTGTCAACAGAAATCTACTTAATAACTCTTAAAAATACAATTTTATACTAAATGTAAGCGAGAAGCATTTTATTCTGAATGTAAGCGTTCATCTACAGACCAACCCATATGATAAAATACTGTAGTATGCTTTAATATTCACTATAGTACACTGTACTAAACTGTAGTATGTTATAGTATTTACTACAGTATTTTGTAATGTTAGCTACAGTAAACTAAACTGTAGTAAATACTGTAGAATACTTTTATATTGTCTATCATAAGGTTCAAAACCACTATAATATCTAGGAATTTTACTGCAAAATACTAAAATATAGGCTACTACAATAATCTATCCATTATATTGTAATATAACAGATAGATACAGCATTACACACCACACCAGGAGGTTCTTTCTTTTGGATAATATGACAATGATGTCAGTTCTCGATAGCGACCCGTTTAGAGCCTCGTGCAGTTCTTGTAGTGACCGGTAGAGGGCAGCGCGCGCACACTGCGCAAACTCGCACGGACCTGAGAGCGCATCTCTATCGTTTTGAAAAGCAACCCATTGCACATGAAATTAAGAATCATTGTCTTATTGTACCTCAGAGATTCACAGAATTCCACAGAGCAATAGCAGACACAAGGAAACACAAATCGGTCTGAACAGACTCATGGTGTCCGAGTCTCTGACAGTAATAGATGGACCCCAATATTCCTCGCAAAAACCTTTGAGGCTTATTGAAAACTGGAAGCGTAATCTTATCTAAAGGTAACACGCTTTGAAGGCGTTATGAAAAGCCGCTTTGTGCGTGTGTGCGCGCATCGCATACTCATAAATCTTGGGGTGAAATAATTGTTTACAGTCGAAATTTATGTAACACGCATTCCTCAGCAGCTAATAAATGAGACGCTCTCTCATTAGCATCTGAATTCATTCTCATCCACACAACACGTGTGCCTCGCTTAACTCTCTCTTCTCTTCCCTGCATTTCCAAACAACTGAAGAAGTGCAGGTTTAAAAGAAAAACAATGGGCATAAAACTAAATGCAAAAAGATGGCATCCCTGGTTATTTATTCTGTTTTACTTTGTTTAGCACTTGCTGTTTATGCTATAATTTATAGCTTCAGAGTTAGTACGGTTTGCAGTGTGATAATTTACTTTATTCACTGACTCTCAGCGAAGACAAGAGATATCTCATTTGTGCATGCGCATATTCAAATGTAAACCACAATTGACTTTTTTGTAGCTTATAGAAAAGAGCAGCTTGTACTTTCTGCCAAGAAACCTCTTCTGTGTTTCTCAAAGAAGTGAAAGAAGTCTTGAGGATATGTGCACGGTCTCAGCATGTGGAGTAGATTTCAGCTTTGGAAGACCAGATCTATTCTTGATTCTTGCTTTTGTCTGTCTGTCTGTTTGTGTCGCATGCTACAGTATGTGTGTGTGTGATTTGGTTGGCAGTGTTTTCTTATCTTGTACTGTGCTGCTTATCTGTTCAGTGTACAGCAGCAGGTCTGCTCACAGCCCACAGCCCAAACCTCCATCCAAGAGCAAAAGAGCTGAGTACGGGGAGGGTTAGGGGCATTTCCCCCGGATTTTCCTTGGGCCCCCCATAAGCTGATAATAAAAAGAGAATTCACATTTAATACTTATTTGTGTTGTCAATTTAATAACAGAAAATGGGATAATTATGCATGCAATGAACTATGATTATATTTCGAAAAAATCTGAGAACGTACCCGACGTATTGTTATAGATAAAGACAGTCTAACCAAATGCTTGAAAAACATTTTTAATCTTAAGAATGAAACATATTTTATTCATGACTTCTCTTTGTAGATATTCTGGAAGGAAATGTACAGTTATATAATTTGTTATGCACAAACGGAAACCTAACGTCGACTAATACTGAACTAAACACCAGCAAACAGTTTCACATTAACCTCTGATCCTCACTAATAGTTTTTTTCTCTCTCTCTCTCTGTGTGTGTGGGGGGGTTGTTTCCGAGGCCGTGATGACAGATTTACAGGATGTTGTGGACGGTATTGGTCAGCAGTTTGCCGTATTAAGGATGCGTGTGACATGTATGACTCCCGCGGTGTCGCGGAGTGATGACATCCTCTTTTTAATGAGCGTTGTTAGCGTATAGCGTGAGCCGTGCGGCGGTCAATCACACATCAGCCGCTGAGACACAGAAAAGCTTCTCTAATGAACAGCCTCTCTCCTCTCACATGAAACATCTCTGAAAACACACAGACCTTCAGCGGCACCGCAGACAAACTCCAGACCACCTCAATGCGCTTCATCCACCCTGGTGCCCACCGGTCCGGTGAATGGACGCAACACTGCACACACACTCAACTCAACTTCTGAAGATGCTTGTGTGAGATGTGATTTGTTGAGTGTTGTGGGTAAAGGTGAGCGCTGTGCAAGACATACTTTAGATCGCTTGTGTTTTTTTCTTCAAGGCCAGATTTGACAGTGAACAATAAGTGTAATTACAATAATTATTTTACAATTAAACAGCAATGTATTTAAAATCAATCAATGATAATACATATTACTACTATTATACTGAATAAAACAGTATCTATAGCTGGAATCTGTCTCTTTTGCCTCAATACTGCCATCTCTGGTTATAAATGAAATTGCAGGTTACTTTACATGACGTGACTAACTTTCCAGCAGAATCGTATCTGACAGCTCAACTTCATTATTATAAGCTTATTGTTGTGAAGGATAACGTTTTCAAGATACGGCATTTACTAGTGCATTTTCCTTTAAAAACGCATAACTCTTGCTACGGTTACGCCTGGCGTTTACACTACTCCAGAGTTTTCGACCCCCAAAAACAGAGACTTTTGGAAACGCTGCAGACCCCGTTTTAGTTTGAAAACTCTGGGGTTGTGTTTCTGTGTAAACGGATGAAAACTGAGACTTTAGAATACGCAGGCGTGGTTGCCCACATTCGCTTACTGATTGGGTCGTCTGTATCATTGCGTTTGCTTCCTTTATTCGTTAAGCTTGTATACAACACCACCTCAGGGGTAAACGTGGAGTACACAACTGAGAACTACATAAAGATATGTATTTCTGAGAACTAAATAAAAAGTAGACTTAAAGTATTTTTAGTGTACTTATAAAAGACTTGATTTAAAAGGCACTTTTTGGTCAGGGTTAATGTGTAATTGGTTTTGTCATTTCCAGGTACTTTTATGCATTTGGCAGATGCCTTAATGCAAAGCAGTGCATTTAAACTACACCTTTTATCGGTATGTTTGCTCTCTGAGAATGAAACCCATGACTTTTGCACCGCTATCGCAATGTTCCAGCAGCTGAGCTACATGAACAGGTAATTGAGCTTCCATGTTTGCAGTTTTTTTATACAGTCATTTAGCTATATGAGCGTCTACACAAATGGACGATAACGTTACATGAATTCTGCTCTGTTACATGTCACAAAGATGGATGTGGCCTGAGTCAGTATCAATTTCAAGGCATCCTAGATATTGTGAAAGAGGACATCAGGAATCTGTTCATTGTTTTATCATTCATCAACTGGAAAAAAATCGAGCCCAGCCTTGTCATTCCTCTGTATCTTTATTGTTATAGTTGTGGAAGGGACAGTGCTATTCTGTTACATTTTGAACAATTTTTAAACTTTATATAAGCGTTTACATTAAAGTCTGTGTATCGAGGCCTTGTGTTTTTCTTGCTCTTGGTTTGGTCTAGTTTTAGTTCATGTTTGGATAAAACATTATATTGCCAATGGATTTAAATAACTCAAAATTATTAAATTGCTTTTCCCTTTTAAAAATGAAGTATGGGATTCATTTTTCTCTACATTTTTTATACTTATGATGCACTTGCATCGTACAGTGTATACTTTCAACAATTCATTGAACAACATTAAATATCTAATTCAAAATGTACATAGAAATGCATTAGAAATGAGTATATAAAAAACATAAAAAATTGAAATGCTAACCGCTGGATTGATTTAAAAAAGGAAATATTTAAAAAGGGCTTTAATCCCATTGTCCATGTGGTTAAGGTTGTTACACATTTTAAGGGCCATTTTTTAGTCCCATTCCAGCCCTGAGAATTAGTGATGCAATTCATACTATTAAGACAGTGTAATAAGTGAATAATTTAAATACATTGATGATGTAATTAATAATTAGTAATGAATTTAACTTCTATGTTTGATTCTCACCACTGAAGAACTTGTGATTTCTGAAAGTCTGTTATCAAACCGAGCTACCTGATGATGTCAGTGGGCCTGGATTCACTCTCTCTCCATCAATTACCCCAACCCCCCCCCCACACATACTGTACTTGTACATACACACAGTAGAGCTCAGTGTGTAACAGCACAATAGAGCATTGTGGTGAAGGGCCACTGGAGATTGTCTATGCATCTTCTCTCTCTCTTTCGCTCTGAATGGAGTGTCTGGCATTTGTCCTCAGCTGTAATGTAATTGTGTTTTACGGCACACTGCAGTGTAATTGCTGACTAGTCTGTTAACCTTTTAAATCAGCACACAGCTGTGCTGCTGGGGAGGAGACTGATAACACAAGAGCAAAAGAGAGAGAGAGACAATCTGCAGGGCCACTTCACCACAATGCTCTGTTGTGCCGTTACACACACTGTACAAAAACACAAATTAAAGTGAGGAAGGAGGCGTGCACATAGAATGTCGCACTTTGAATCTATTTCACCCTACAAACTCAAACTCAAAACTCAAACTACCAAAGTGATCTCATGGAAATGTGTAACTATTTTAGAAGGTGGCTCATTTATATGAATTTGTAAGATGTGAATCGCACAAAAACGATTGTTAGAAAAAGCCCCTCCCCTAACCCCACCCTTAAACTAAACGCCACTGGCACGAATTCAAACACAACTCAAACGTAAGATCTTACAAATTCATATGAATTAGTCATCTAGCAAAATTGGCATGAAAATTCTGTTATCATTTCTTCATGTCATGGCAAACTTTGTATGCTATTTTCTTATACGCTAAGGTTTATATATAATAAAAGCATTTAGGCCCGGTTTCACAGACAAGACTTAGCTTAACCCCGGACTATGCGTCGCTTTTATAAAAATGCATTAGGCATCTTAAGACAAAACAATTGCACTGATATATTTTAAGGTATGTCAGGGCAAGTTATTTTTTGGTGGGACGGCTCAAACATTCATTTTAGTCGGGGTCTAACCTTAAGCCTTGTCTGTGAAACCGGGCAATAGTGATGGGAATTGTCAGGGGCTGTCAAATGACAATAAGCACAGTGGCACCAGAAGTAATCTAGACTACAAATGCATCATCAAACAGTGCAGACTGAACCATCCCTGCAGAACTGAATCAGCATTTCTCTTAAAACACACCTCAACCAAACCTTTATCCTGACCTCAACAAATGAGAAATGTTTGCACGAGCATCCATTTACAAAGTGCACAAACCTGAAGCTGTGAACATCGGAAAACACATAACATGCTCTAATGATTTGTTTTTTACTGTGTTTCATAAATTCAGAACGATTTATGTTCGGAAAAAGCTAATGAATGCCTTTGACCAACACTTCTGTGGGTAACTGTTACAAGTGACTGGGGATTTATCAACAGTATTGGCAGTCGTCTCATGGGAGTCATTGATGATCTGATGATTACTCTGCATGACCAAAACCACAGGGTATATCACACCGTTTTACAAAATGAGGTGTATATGTGAATAGAATATTTCTTTTGCTAAAGAGATTAAAGAGTATCATGAAAAAATGTTTTTGTTGTTTTTTACTTTATAGCGATTTGAATCATAAACAACATTTGACACAACATACTCGATGTAACCTGCTGCACACAAGCTTTAGAAATAAACTTCAATCACGCATTACTAATGTCGGAATCGGAAGGAAGGTTATGCAGCGACTGTGTTCTTCCACAACCAGGCACTGACTACACAATATTTTGTGATCTTTAACGGCATGTTTATTGCTTGCTCGCTCTATCTGGTTCCGCTCAACTTGTGTTACTTCAGTACTGTCATGCGCGAACCAGTGGGCGGGGCTAGAGAAGTAGTCGTTGATATTCTCCTGTGGAGGCGGTGTTCAACCTATCAATGACGTCATAAATATTGATTGCATTCCAGGACCTGGCGTTCGCTGAGCCTGGCGTCAATAACAGTTGTAATCTCAGTATCAAGGGCATTTTCAGTTCCGACACTTACAGGATGTTCGCTTGAATACAATTCCCTCTTATATAACAAAAGCTCGGGTTAAAATTGAGGTCTTAATTCATCGCCCCTTTAACACTGGCACTATTTTAATTCTCTCTCTCTCTCTCTCTGTCTGTGTGTGTGTGGATGATGAAATGTTATCATGAGAATGTGTGATGCAGCTTTATAAAGGCCTTTATTGACACTAATAGCACAACTGTGTTTTATTGTACTTCTCTCTCAATATAGCGGCAGAGATTTCAGAAGGTCTCAGCACCCCGTCACGTCCCGAGCAACTAAATCGCATTCATTTGAATGATAACAGGCACCAGTGAAGTTTAGGCTCCTGTGGATTGCTGTGCCGAAGCCTTTAGTGTCAGTGTGTGTTGTGAGCCGATGAGAGGTGGGGAGTCTGGGAGTGTGTAATTCAGTAATCTGTTGCCTGCTGCTGCGTCTCTCTGCTTAACCTTGACAAGTCAGTGTGATCCAGACGCAATTTGCTTATCTTCCTCCACACCAGCACCATGGAGTTCTCAGCGGGGCCTGAGGGCCGTGCCATTAACGTCGCCTACAAATACATCACTCTCGCTTAAACGCAAACACACATGGACCTTACAGTATACTAACAGTCAAGCACTCACTTACTCATTTGTTTGCACTCGAATGTTTAAATTCTCATTATAAAATACATCTCAATTGGCTGAGCTGAATTTCGTTCAAAACAAAATAGAGTATACCTGTGCCTGAATTATATTCAATAGACTTAAGTTGAATGAGGGATGCAAGCCATTTCTAAAGATGTGAATGCATGCCACAAGTGACCTACCTACCAATGCCCAAGCAACACCCGAGCAAAGTTTTACACACGTCACTCAAATCTAGTTGCTATTCTGCCAAATACTGGTGTGTGTCAGTGCCTGGCTCGTGAATACAAGCATCATCATCCGCCATGCAGCCCCCATGCGTCCATGACAACAGGGCCCCGCTCCCAACTTGTCGAGGGTCCCAAACCCTGAACGCACCAGAGGACGACCCTAATGAGATCGCGTGTAGCATTTAGCTGTCGCGGTCGGCTTCGTCCGCGCCAAGTGTGAGGTCCTGTGTGTATGTTTGCGTGTGTTTGGTGTTGTGTTTAGGAGGTGAGAGTGGGGCGTGCCTCTGTCAAAGGGGCCAAAGGTGAGATGATTTAGTGGCTTGGGAGGAAGTTAATTTCTCTTGATCACCGAGTGCAACCTGCAGCCCTAATGGCGGCTGTAATTAATTCTGCTGATGCTAATCACCAGGGCCGGTCCTCACAATTATCAGCCAGCCACAGATGGGGCGCGGCGCAGACATGAAAAATTAGGAAAATGAATCTGTAATGGGGTGGCAGATCTAATCTACATCAGAAAAAACAAAGTTAGGAAGAGCGAGGAGCCGGCGGAGATCGCCGCGCAAACCCACCGCGCAGGACAAGCTCCTGACAGAGCTGAAAAATGTGAGTGTGTCCAAGGTGTTTGGTAATTGCCGGGCCATTGGATTCCTCCGTTGTTTAATTCATCACAGAGGGAAGGGAGTGGGGGTGTTTGCGTCCACCGCGGTACGCGGGAGAGTCGCTGGAAGGTTAATCAGGTCCTGCACTGTGCCGTGTGGCCTTCATGATCAACTCCACCTCGACCGTTGATAAAGCGCGAGAGATCCTCGATTCCGACGCCTACATATGCTTAATATCACACACACGGGTTGGCGCGTGATTGGTGCCGATTGCACACTTCGCAGAGAAAATAAAGGAGCGCGGACCCTCCCAGAGGACGTTTCCTCTGCCAACGTCAAACAGAATTACGCCAAATACATCTGATTAATTGAAATGGTGCAGGAGCAATTTTTCATGCTGTGGCCTCAGTCGAGCGATCGGGCTCATCCTTGCAGGCGTTCCGCGGCTTTAATTACTCGTCTAACCGGTCGCCTTTCAAGAAGAGCAGCCGAAACTCGCCTTCCTGTGAAATTCGGAGGGTTAAAACATGCCATTGCTCATCATCATGATTCCAAGCTCCAGGAAACTTCACGATAGACTGCGGCCCTGGCCGACGGTGATGCGCTTTAAGTGCATTATGGATGAGGTCTGTAATTACTTGTGCTATATTTTTAACTTTCAATAACCACATGCAATCAAGTAAAGGGGAAGAGGTTATTTCATCATCAAATAAGGCAAGCAGCCGAATTGATTTCGAGAATGGACGTGAACGGCTGCACTATAGAGTAACCAGATCGACGCGTCTCAAACGAATGATTCGAAAGAACATATTTGGATCGACTCGCTTGTTGTTTTGTTTTGGACAAGCAAAGCTCTTTTAAGACAGGAACAGCTTTACAGGAGAAAATAAGAAAAACTGAAAAACACAAAAAAGGTAAAACACAGCACAGTGCATGGTGTTTATACAACAAGCAAGATTATTCTAGTAAATAATATCTAATAAATGCAGTTTCCCT
The DNA here is from genome assembly GCF_024868665.1 of Triplophysa rosa. Classification (NCBI taxonomy): domain Eukaryota; kingdom Metazoa; phylum Chordata; class Actinopteri; order Cypriniformes; family Nemacheilidae; genus Triplophysa; species Triplophysa rosa. The sequence continues at coordinate 26,905,328 of NC_079895.1, read as the reverse complement.
GTGGTTTATTTAGCATATTTTGCATTAAGTGAATGCTTGGCTGAAAAGATGTGTCTTTAATCTAGATTTAAATTGGGAGAGTGTGTCTGACCCTCGAACAGTATCGGGAAGGCTATTCCAGAGTTTAGGTGCTACGTATGAGAAAGCTCCGCCCCCTTTGGTGGATTTAGTTATTCTAGGTGTTATCAAAAGTCTGGAGTTTTGAGATCTTAGAGAGCGTGATGGGTTGTAGTGTGGTAGAAGCTCTGTTATGTATGTAGGGGCTAAACCATTTAAGGCTTTATAAGTGATTAAAAGAACTTTAAAGTCAATACGACACTTAATGGGTAACCAGTGAAGGGTTGATAACATTGGGGTTATGTGATGGTATTTTCTGGACCTGGTTAGAACTCTGGCAGCTGCGTTCTGAACTAACTGTAGTTTGTTTATTGATGCTGCAGGACAACCACTAAGCAGTGCATTACAGTAGTCAAGTCTTGAGGCCACAAATGCATGAATAAGCTTCTCTGCGTCAGCAACACATAGAATATTTCGTAATTTGGCAACATTTCTAAGGTGGAAGAAGGCTGTTTTTGTGACATTTGAGATGTGATTTTTAAATGACAGGTTGCTGTCTAATATAACGCCAAGGTCTTTAACTGTATTTGTTGGAGTAACAGTGCAACCTTCAATTTGCAGGTTATAATCCGAAATATTCTGCTCACGTGTCTTTGGTCCGATAAGTAATATTTCTGTTTTATTAGAATTTAATAGAAGGAAATTATCATCTGCATAACAGTGGAAGCTAATTCCATGTTTTCTAATAATGTTTCCAAGGGGCAGCATGTATATGGAGAATAGCAAGGGTCCTAAAACCGATCCCTGGGGTAATCCATAATTTACTTGCGTTAGATTTGATGATTCCCCATTTAAATGGACAAATCGATGTCTGTCTGATAAGTAAGATCTGAACCATTGTAGTGCCTGTCCCTGAATACCGGTATAATTGTGTAAGCGATTTACATTTATGTAATTTACTGACTTGTTAATGTTTAATGTTTATTTATCTTTGAACAAACTGTTGCCAATAAATTAGATAAATATAAATCTACGGTAAATTACTGGCAACTAGCTGCATAAATACAGGAAACAATTTTACAGTTTGGGGTTTCCAAACTCAGAAATGTGTTTTGAGTCAAGAGGGTCAAGGTTTGGATGTTTAGCATGGCAACCCTTTAAGGGACAGTTCACCCAAAAATGAAAATTCTGTCATGAATTACTCACTCTCTATTAGTTCCAAACCTTGTTTGGTTGAACACAGAGAAAGATAATTGGACGAATGCTTGTAACCAAACAGTTCTTGGACCCCATTGACTACCTTGAACTGTTTGATGTCCTACATTCTTCAAAGTATCTAATTTTGTGTTGAACAGAACAAAAAAATGATAACGTAATTGTTCGTCAATGTGGTCCAAGAACTTTTTGTTTACAAGCATTCTTCCAAATATCTTTCTCTGTGTTCATCAGAACAAAGACATTTAAACAAATATGGAACAGCTCGAAGGTGAGTAAACGATGACAGAATTTTTGGGTGAACTATCCCTTTAACAGTATGCTGGTGATCTAGCAGGTTGCTTAACTAGCACAAAAACCTTTGGTCAACCAGTTTAGACCAACACATGGATTTGTGCAAGCTTGAATGAGCGGGTCTTACAGCATGCCGGTACTGATGTTGATGAAATCAGTGGGTAGGAGGGTGTAATTGAACTCAGACCCAACAATGGAACCGAGTATAATAGTCTCCGAAGGCCACGTCACATGGTGATGGCCACACAAACGAATAAACGCTCGGTGCTGAATAATTAAAGATTGGCGGTGTGGCAGTGCTGTGTATACTAATAAAGATTAGATGAGTTGAATAATCGCGCTCTCTCGGCCAGATTCTCTCTCTGGGAAAAGAGACAATCGATGAGCGTAGCGTGATTACTCTGTGTAAGACTGAGGTTCTTCAGCACTCATCAGAGGTCAATGGCTCACCGCCCGCTAATGACACTCAGGGGAGGCTGCCAGCTCTATGGGTGAGAATCAACGCATTATAACAAATGAGCTACGGCTGAACTCTCATTGTTCTCATTGCCCTGGCAACACAGTCACATGACCTCAGCCCAGGTGTTCCTGGAGGGATTTTACAGCGGAGATCCACCACATGGTGTGATTTTACTGTAGGTCTCTGGTGACTTACTATGCATACTACTGTAGTACAGGAAAAGTAATATGGGTCTGTTTCGCACAAAATGAGGCATATTGTAAGACAAAACATTATTGTTTTTGACAACAGCAGTCATTCTACAGGGTGTCGTGACTCGATGTGTTTTTTGGTCTTTTTTGTTGTCGTTGCATTTTGTTCCTAAATTCTACAGCTCAGTTTACATGCCAAGCAGAACTACACAACAAAACGTGCAGAAATAAAATATCTAAAAGCATAATGTACGAAATATCTAATTACCATGATAAAATGAAATATTTAGAGTTGAAAGATTTGTTAAATTTACTGTCAACAATATTGGCACATTTTTCATTGTTTTGCTTTTGGAATGAAGTGTTTAAAAAATGTTTTCACGTGCTTCTCAAATACCATGTTACATCAATACGATTATATGTAAACAACTGATTCATCATACCATGATATACCACAATATTCTTTAAACGTATTAATCCAAACATCACGTGTCTAGGGTAAATTCCATCATGAGATGAACACATGTATAAACTCAGGAGATTATATGAAAATGTCTTTCAGTGTTTTCTGAAGGAAATTGCAGGTGTCGTTAGTGTGCCGCTGGAGTTGTGAAATGCTTCGGTCTTCTTCTCACCTGACTGCTCTATCCATATTTGCATTTTTATTGAAGTGAGGGTGTGGTGGAGCGAGTGAGGGAGGGAATGAGAGAAGCGCTACTGTACATTTAGTGGGAGTGAATTGATTTTATTCAGGTGTGATAGATAGAAGAGCTTCTCTCTCTCTCTTCAGGCACATTCAGAGTGACGGCTGTGAATCGATCTCTCTGCTCTTTGTGTCCGTCCTCCCTTTAAATTAAACCTGCTTTGGCCTTTGTGAGGACACAGTGAATAGGAAGCAGGAAGCACATTTATTACAGCAGATCATTACACACAGAAAAAGGGTCTCGGCGCCCGCTGGGATGAACCTGAACTAGGAGTTATATTCATATATTTTGTCAAGAGTCATTCATTTGTTGATCTCGCTTTCTTTATAGTTCATCTGAGAGTTATTGTTATTGACTAAAGCCTGGAGACTCGCACGCACGCACACGATTGTTGGATCAGTGTGAATTAGCACTTATATGAAGATGTCATAAAGACAGTGTAAGATTATGTGGATCTCATGAAATGTGACAGTGAAGCATCATTCTCAGATTCGTATACGTGTGATGGCGATCCATCCACATGCCTGTCAGTGTTGCCCAGGGCAACAGCAATTAACCCGTCAAATGGACAAGCGAGGCGTCTGAAGCAGAGGCACCTGTTCCCCATTACACCCGGAGCACAGTAGAAACACTGCTGTCTAAGAGAGGTGAGCATGTTCTCCTGACAGATCCTCATGAATCTTCTCTTCCCTGCCACTGGAAGCAGAGAAACACAGACACTGAGCATTCAGCATCACTCTCCAACTGCCTCCAGATTAGACATTTACTGTACTTTTATTCTTAGAGCAGATCATTTCATCCGAGCCTGTGTTTACAAGTATGGATATTGTTGAAGCTAGAAATAACCAGTTACCTTTTTTTAAAATAATAAATTGTTAGCAATGTTTAAACAAAGTCAAACAATTGAGGGTTAAGAATGAATCAAGTGTAAATGGAGGTGTGTTTTAATTTTAGACCTTGTAATATATGAGGCAACAAAAAGTAAATGCTGCAAAACGTGCAGCTCTGTTTTCCCCAAATTTAGCCAAACCGTCAAATTATATTTTAAATAATAATTTAGGGTTATGGGTATGTTGGAAAACTATTATTGTTTAATGAATCATTAAAACAACAAATCTGCGCTCGCATGTACAAACAAAACATTTATTCTTACCACTAAAAGTTATTGTAAACATTGTAGAACAAGGTATCACGTTGCTATATTCACATAAAGATCTCAATAAAAAATTATTGCAATATTAAAATAAACATTTTACAATGTAGGCTAATTGAACAAGTTTTTGTTAAATCAGAAAAACAGCCGCTACTGTAGAATAATAATAATGGATAAAAGTAAAAATCTCAGTTCAGATGGGGCACACTACTTCAGGAGCCACGCTGTTTGATGTAATTGTGAAGCAATCACATCATCATCTTCATTCAAAGACAATGGGTTTCTGAGACATTAATAATGGCTCTTCATACACCGAACATTTGCTCCACTAGACCTCTAGTGTGGATGTGAGCCTGGTTGTAAATCAACATGTAAATCAAGTAATACTTTTATTTCCTACTGGTCACATCATTAAATGTCATGCAACATTCAATATATTTCTGCATATTAATAGCAGCTTTACAGAGAAAAACATATTAGCCATAAACAGAGACTATAGGAAAAAGTAAAGAAATACGTTTTAGCCCATTTTAGCACAAAAGAAGTAGAAATGTGAGAATTTTTTTAAATAGAAATAAAAGTATATAAACCAAAAAAGGTAGGAATAAAGAACCCTTTCCCAATACAAAGAACCATTTCAGCTGAAAAGGGGTTGTTCAGAGACATGGTTCTAGATAGACCCTTTACCATCATTAAAGAACCTTTTAAGAACCATCATTTTTTAGACTGTGCATTCAAAGAGGAGTTTTGTAAAAGCCTTGAGTCGTGAGTCGCACCTTCCAATGTGCAACAATGTTAGAAAACTTAGTTGCATTTCACACACCATGTGCATTTACTGAGAACTAGTTTTTATAGTTTCTCTTCTTTTCAGCATCTGTTTTAGAGGGACACTTGGGAACATAACATCCATCAATACAGCCAAAGACTTCAGGGAATTGAACCTATTCATAGAACCCCACCTTGTAGATGGCTTGTGCAACAGCGTCAAGGAACATATAGCTGTTCACAAATAGCGTTGCGACTTCGTGGACTATTTTATGCCACACAAGACTTAGACTAAGACTAAAACCAAGACTTTGGGGTGGTTTCCCGGACAGGGGTTAGATTAAGCCAGGTCTACGCTTGAATTAAATTACTAGATTTAAATTTTTACAAACATGCCATACAAAAAACTTCACTTGTGTGAACAATGGCACTGATGTATTTTAAGATATCAATGCAAGCAATTTAGATAGCTGCAACGTTTATTTTAGTCGAGGACCAGTCCAAAGCCCTGTACGGGAAACCACCACTTACGTGTTAGACTTGGTCTTGGTTTTAGACTAAGACTTAAACCATATTAAGACTAAGTCTAACTCTAAGACTTAGACCAAGACTTAGATCACACTAAAACCACCTGCCTTATATCATTTCATTGTGCCACCAAAACAGCTCTGATGTGGCTATAGGCATGGACTGACCATCTGGCATCAAGACATACAGTAGCAGCTCATCCTTCAAGTCCTGCCGTGAAATTGATATATTTCATATGTGTAAATATATATCAACGCAATCTGATGGGAATTCATACCCATTTTACAAGGTGGCTCATTCGTCTGAATTCCTTTTTCCTCTGATCTCATTTGTATGTTTTGTAATGATTTGACTTTGCCCGCGTTTTTAGCTCAATTAGCCTTTGCGGCTGTGATTTTGCGGTGAAGTAAAGTGTTGGTTGGCCAACTCCTTAAATACGACTTCTTTTGATATCAGGTTATAAATATATAAATGTACATACACACGTGGTCTGTGTTTTAAAAAAGGGGGAAATTTGCGTCCATGAACACAAATCAATAGATTCCAAATTTTGTTGCTATGCCACAAACTGCCTTGAGACTGGGTTGTTCAATTAGATTTGTTGATCCAGCACATCCCATCCCTGTAGGTGCTCATTTAAAATGAGAACATGGTGGAACTCTTCATAATGTTCCCCAAACAATAAATAATGTATGCAGTTTACCACCAAGAAACAGCACTGCCATTAAAGAGTGTACATGGTCTGCAATAATCTTTGAGTAGTTGGTACATGTTAAAAGAACATCCACATGAATGGCCGTCCCCTTTTTATAACGAGCAGCATTTTCCACAACCTTTAATTGCTTTTCCATGTGATTGGACCCTTTGCTCCCCAAGTACATCAGTGAATCTCAGGTACACAATACGTTGTCCAAATCACTCAAATCATTTCACTTCAGGACCTCTCCAGGATTTATATCAAATATGCTAGTGGGTTTGCTATTCATACAAAGTTTAGAAAAACAAATATACTGAAGATATTGCACTTCATGGCCATTATAATATTTTTTAATGTTAAATATAAAGTAAAAAAGAGACTTGCACTATTTGCAATTGCTTATTCTATTGCGAAAGAACCACAGTAAGTAGAAGTGACTCTATTTTACATTCAGTACTCCACAGAAGTACTTCTCCTGTGTGGCAGCGTGGATCGTCTCTCAGAGTCCTGTTGGAGTAATTTGATTTGTTACTTCATTACTATAACAAATGAGTGTTACTGAGTCTCCTTCCTTTATTGATAACCCGATCTCCACAATGAGCCGCTCAGTCTCCTGAGAAACAAACTGCACCTCTCAAATATCACAAACCCCGCTGGTATAAAACCATTGGAGAAACCTTTCAGAGACCACTGCCTTTACTTCTCTACCAAATACAAAATCTAAAAAACATCTGCATTTGAATGAGTCTGTATTACTATACAGATGCTATTGGTAAACTCCAATGAGTTGCAATGGACAGAACATCCCATAAGAAAGAAAAGCATGGATGAGATCTCTTCAATATCTCAATTATTTCTCCTAGACATCAATGGGATTAAATGGGAAGCAAATGAAAAAAGTCTCAGATATTTCTTCTGTAACAAAGAGCCAGACATTTCACAAATGTCTCTATTAGAGTTTCATGAGAGATCTCAAAAGTGCCACAAACTGAGCTCACGTTTGCCAATGTTAACGCAAACATTACTCATCAAATGTACCCAAATCCAGATCGTTTTACCTTTACACTCTACATTTACTGTACACCACCATACTCTTCATTTGAAGAATTGTCTGGTTTGTTCCTTTCAAGCAATTTTAGGAGAAACATCCGAAACTAAGCCGACGCTTAAACGAAACACAACTGCGTCTACGAACGTCCCGTCTCTGAGATGAACAGTACTAACAGGATAAAAACTTTTCTTGGGTCTGGTGTCTTTTAAATGAGCACATGTTTCTCTGGATCACGTCCAGATTTAGCTTAAAGGTGAAATCAGTCATATTGTCTCCCCCAAATGAGATCAATCTCAAACCTTTAGCCTCTTTCCACTTCCCCTGAATAAGCACCCTCATGCAGATTAGTTATGCAAGAGCAGGCCGGTTTGATGTAAAAGTGTTGCTAATTAAAAATCAATCTGAGAGTCATTAGCACACATAGTCATGTGCCAAGGTTGTATTATCCAGTACAGGAACGGACGGATCCGGGAGAATCTGGCGCCCTCCTGGAACTCAACTTCGCAGCTGCTAGTTTGCGTAAAGCTGCTGAATTTGTGGTCTGCTCCCATTGATCCACTTTCAGTGAACTGGATAAAGCAGCGAAATGAATGTGGCTTCTCATTGGGTGCGAGGGGGTCCATAGATAACTATTAGAGGCGTATTTGGGGCTCCATAGATAACTATTAGAGGCCTATTTGTTGGCCTGGATGTGCGGGCAGCAGAGGGGCCACGGTAGCAGGAAGACATTAGTCTGTTTTAAGCTGAGTGTTGCTGGATACGGAGGTGATAAATGTTGGCGAACACTCAGTCGCACCGGGGGAATCGCGGCACGCAGACACACACTCTGGAACTTATTAAACTCACACGGGCATATTTCACACGGGCTCCGGAAAAATCTGACCAATTACGGAAGTGTTACCGGAGCTGAAACCCAGCCGGCACTGTAGGGGTCCTCTGCTCTCTCTTAACACAGTCCGTCTGACTGAAGACGGGAGCGGGTGCGTATGGCTGTGTTCCAAACCATAGTGAGCTGCCTACAGGAACAACATTTGGACCTTAAAGAAAGTGACCCAACTCCTGATTATATGAGCTCCCGGAGGAAAACGCTCAGAGGTGGCTCTCATAGGAGTTATGTTAGGATCAACCTAGTGTCAGATGATTCTCTTACAATTGTTTAGGAGAAATAAAAACAGAACAGACTTATTGTTCAGACACATGAAGCATGTGGAGCTGTAAAATGGATGTGGATTGTAGAGATGATTTGGGTAAACTCGATGAGAAATGTTCACAGTCGTGTTGAGATCTTCAATCGTATTGACTTTTGATTGCAGACTTGGCAAATTTGAGCTCAGGTTGTGACATCGTTGAGATCTCTTCTGTAAGGTCTCTTCTGATTGTAAGGGTCAAAATAACAGATTTTTCTTTTATGCCAAAAATCATTAGGATATTAAGATCATGTTCCATAAAGATATTTAATCAATTTCCTACCATAAATATATCAAAACGTTCTTTTTGCGAGTGGATGCAGCAAAATTGCTAACACAAATGGCCGGAATCACGTCAACAAACTTCGCTCGCTGCTGCCGCCGCTCTTTGAGAATTACTCAAGTTTGGTATCGATGTAAAGCTTAGAATTTCTGCCTTTGGGTTCATGTACTCTCCACAACATCAGTACAGCGGTAAGCCAATAGAGAGCGTTAAAACAAACCTGTTGCTTCTTAGCAATGGCCTGCTACAGCGCCTCTGATTAACAACTTCAAAGGCCATTTTTTTTGCACCCTTAGATTCCAGATTTTTAAATAGTTGTATTTCGGCCAAATATTGTCCTATCTTAACAAACCATACTGTACATCGATGGAAAGCTTATTTATTCAGCTAAAATTGATGCATTAGACTTGTTTTGTTGTCCAGGGTCACATATTGGAAAATTTCATCTTTTTCTCCAGATGAGAGCAAACGTTTCCATTCACAATCCATTGTAAATCATTTTGATGTGACTGGAGGGCAGCATATCATTTGCCATCCCAGAATGCGTTGCGACACGGTTATTGAAATTCTTTAGGTAACATGGGGAAGTCAAGGGAAATGTTGATTAAAATGTATTTAATATCTTTTTTGTGTGCTTATGAGAGTATTTTAGCGCTAATCTATCATGATACTGATGTTTAAATCAACTTTGAGTCAGAGTTAATGTAGTTATGATTTTAGTTTTATTTCATTTTATTCACATTTTAAATTATCTTTTATTTTTATAGTTTTATTTTTTTTGTTAATTTTAGTTAAAGTTTTATATACAAGTTTGGTATATGCTTCTGTCATTCTATAATTTATTGGTTTATTTTTCATGTTTCTATATAAGATTAATTAATTTATTAGTTTTTGTTTATTATCATAATTTTACTGCTTTAAACTTACTTCAGTTTATTTTTGAGGCAACATTGAAGTTTTTCCAATAATGTTTAGGTCAATATTTGATTTGGTTTCAATGAGCAGGAACGTTTTCAAAGTTTTAATTTTAGTAAACCAAAATAACCTTGCTGTGAGTTAATCAGATCCCTTGCTAGATGTGAGAAGTGAAACGCAGCCACTGCGTGTGTGTATTTGGACTTGCACATGACAGCGCGCTGTGGTTGTGCGGAGAGCAGAAGGATCCGTCTCGCTGGAGATCAGGTGTGATGGCGTATCTCAAGGAGAGCTCAATGACAGGGCTGTCGATGTATTCCCCATATGCGAGTATTTTTAGAGCTGCCATCATGGCCCTCATGCATATTTCAATAGATCTTTTTTGTATATTAAGAGCGAGCGCACACACGCGGACGGGACTGCGCGGGCTCGACATGACTGTAAGAAATATGGGCTTGATTCTCCTATCTGACAGAACCCTCAGCCGCTCGGCACATGCGTCCACTTTGACTTTCAATAGATAGTGGAAGAACTTCATTGATTGCATTAGAAGACAAAACCAAAGGGATGACATTGACCCCCAGAGGCACAGAGGCCAGTTTCTTCATCACGCTCCAATTTGCACAGACCCGTCTCAACCCGAATGAATTAATGCACACACGCACGCACACCTTCTTTCTGCGTTCATCTCTCGCTTTCTCTTTGTTCTTGGACTCGGGTTTAGGTGTTAATGGTGGTCCGGTGTCCAGTGTGAGGACATAATGAATTCTGATAGGAGTCGTGGGTGGGCAGTTGTGCAGATATATCAGCGCTCAGCCGTACATTATCTCATATAATGCTTCAATTTCCTCCATCTGATTAAATCAAAGTTTATGAAGCTGTCAGTGCGCCTCTGATGATGGAGCCATAATTTAGCAGTAATGCTTGTATTTGATGGCATCAGTGCTCACCGTGCCTGCCACGGACGATTTGAGTATCACGTCTCAGTGAGCCAGTACTGTGTTTTGTGTCAGTGATATTCTCCTGCGGTAGTTTTCCTCATATGTTTTAAGACACCATGAACATTTGCGCAGTGTTCGGTGTATAACAATGTAAGGTGGACGACTGACTTGGATTAGATCGGATGGTGGAACGTTTAGCTACAGTATTATTGGTTAATATTGTTTCTTAGCAAGTTATTTAAGAGGTGGGGATATTGATATGATGCTGGGGCGTTTCCAATTGATTTCAACTATTCAAAAGGAAAATAAAAATCATGCATCGTTAGGAACGCATAGAATAAACAGATTAACCAATGTACTTTTAAAAATAATTTCCGCATTCTTTGTTGTTAATGGCTGTACATCCAAGCCATCACTGTGGTATTGAGATGGCTTTTTTCTGAAGAAAAATAAAACAAAATCCTGTAACAAAAATCATATCATTTCTTTGCTAGTTTCAGAACCTTATCTTATGACATGTCTCCATCTGACATACATGCACATCATCATTCAACTCCAAGACACAAAGCATCTTTGGACCTTTTGTTTAATCTTTCAGCGTTTTCCTTTTAAAGGTGCGTTTCATTTGCTACCAGTGACATTAATTGTGAAACACAGGTAACCTGTCTTAAATTTCCACTATAGCCGCGTAAAGATTTCGGCTCCATTGGAAATCCATCAGCATCATGGATTGGCCTGAAACTCTCAAGGTGCTTTAATGAGGAAGTGGGGGTGTCGCCATGGCGATGTAGAGGTAGAGGGGCATGCAATTTCCATTATTGACTGTTGCAGACACTGTGTGTGTGTGTGTGTGTGTGTGTGTGTGTGTGTAAATTGGCTCCAGTGGGGTTTGTAGCTTGTCGAGATCCCCCAGCAGTAAATCGCAGTGCTGGACCATTACCTCTTTTCTGGCGCCAGACTTTCTCTCTCCTCTCTTTTCTATCTCTTCTCTCTCTTGCTTTGTTGTCCTAATCAATAGTTCATTCTTTCTGGGATCTCCGTGGCAACGCTTTTGTCAGGTTCGGGTCTTGTAAGGTAGAGTAGCACACCAACTGTAGTGTACTTTACCTGAATAACCTTTGAGTAATGAAAAGCGCACACAAATATTTGCACAAAAGGAAATTAATACTAAATCACCATACATTGTATTTATATTCTTGCTTCTTCTATCTCCTAATCTTTCTCTCTTGGACAGACGTTACCATGGCAACTCAGATGTCTCCAGACTGGGTTCAGGAGGGACTTACTGTATAACGATGTGTGCAGGAATGTTTTGAATGGTGATGATTTGTGTGTTTTACGGTCTTCGTTCTAACAGTATGGTTTCTGAAGGATCTTCTTTAGGCTTTTTGAAGGCAACAAGTAGAAGAAATTTAGAAGAACCTTTTAAGCACCTGTGGTATTCAGTTTTAAAGCGTAAGTAAAAGCATCCATGTCAATTTATCAAAGTATCATTGTGTTCTCTCCCTCTGTCTAATATGTGTATCTTCAACAGCACCTACAGCGTTTTACCCTCCGCAGGACGCATAATACCCCACATTAGAAAAAGAATCCTTCTAAATCAATATTCTTTATTGTTCCCGTTACCGCCACAACGACAGCGCTTTAATTTAAAACATTAACAAATTAAGAGGTGTTTCAGATGAATAATGACACTCTAAGATATATGTTCACAGGTTCTAATGTCCTATTACACAATAAAATAAAAACACAGCGCCTGCTATTAGTTTAATTGGATCGCAGTATTACTAAGAACTAAAACAAAGAGAGCAACAGTGAGATTTATGATGTCACGATTAAATGACTTCACTTATAAAGATGTCGTCTTCATCGCCCGAGGTCTGCGAATCTCTCTTTATTTGAAGAGTTTGGTTCCAAGATGAGATAACTCCGTTTTTTAAATCTTTCAAAAATCATGTTTTTTTATTGTGCATTCCAATATCAATCAGTCTGCAGTTGGTTTGTTTTGATTTAAGCCATAATAACTAAACAAATACAGCTAACTGACATGATATAACACAATAAAATCATGATAACACAATAAAAAACGTGATCTTTGAAAAAAATGTCATTTTGGAAGCAAACTCTTCATTTGAATCACGCTTGATATTGTAACACTCAAGCAGTTAGTTTCACATTCAAATACAGCTACAGGAAGACGGACATGAAGTGAAAAGTGCCTCGCTGTCGTCTACATCGGCATTGAGGAGACGGCGTCCTGGCTTCACTATTTTTCAAGGCACTTTGCATTAAATGCTCTGTCGGTGGGCAGCTCGCTAGAGAATCATCAAACAAGGCCCCTCAAACATCAGGCCGGTAGATCAGATAATGGAACCAATGAGTGGCAAACCAAAGTCTTGACTTTCATCTGGTAATGTGATTCAAATGTTTAGTTTGAATGGTGACAGAGTAGGTCAAACTGCATGTATACAGACCAATCACAGAGCGAATGAGTTTGCCCTTGACTGCGCTAGACAAACAATATGCAAAACAATATTCAATTCCATGAGAAGTAATTTGAAGTGACCCCAGAAACATGTCATTGTAATGGATTGTCCCACGCCGATTGGCCTGTGATATCGTCACGCACCTACAAATGGAAACGTAAGGATGCAAATGATTTCCATTCATTGATATGCATTATATTCAAGGCCAGAAGTGCGAGAATAAAATGTTGTAATGTGATATTTCTTGTGATGACAGAAATATTTACATTTCTCCGTCAGCCTGTACTATTATAGGGAAGGATTATAACTTTTATTCTTAAAAACTTTATTGAAGAATGATATCGGATTAAAGGCCGTGATCATCTAAGGAATGTAAGACCGGTCTCAAAGTCAACAAACGTTTTAAGAAGCCATGATGACGATAAACCTGAAAATATGACTTTATTAGAATGCTGTTGTTTTCATAAAAATTCTCTTAAGAGTCCCAGTGAAATAAAAAATTACAATGCTTATTTTTTCATGAAATATCGCAGCGTTTATTGTCAATAGAGTATCAATGTGGGTCATTCTCTTTTTAAAATAATAATCTTCAGTTAAAATCTGAAAATGCACTTCCGCCCTGTAATGACTAACCATCTCAAATGAGGTATGTTAGACGGCTTGGGCGGAGCATCCGTTAACTCCTCCCCTTCAACTGTCTGCTTCCAGTTCCATTTCAAAACGCAACGGCTGTATTAATACGTCCAATCAAATCGCAGCGAAAAACGCAAGCCACGCCCACTATTTTTTCTCATTCGAAATTCCACTTCACTTGGAACTGCGTCAAAATACAGAAGTAGAAGAGATCGCAACTTCCGGTTCACGGGGACTTTAAAAAGCTGATAAATATTAGCGGCACAAAGTCTTCTCCAAATGTGTCCGCCCTCTCCGCTCCATTCGAGAGGTGTGTGTGCGTGTGTGTGTGTGTGTGTGTATGGTTCGGTGGGCTGTCTGGCACTGATGTATGACTGTGTATGTGTCGCGTCAGGGCAGGATCAGGTGATGTCAGAGTTGGTGCGGTGCGTTTACTCTCAGTGCCCCTTACGTTTACTGCTGCTGCCAATCAAGCGTTATCTGAGCCCGCGTCCACTGCGACGGAGGAAGGTCAAGCAGCGTGATTGTGTTAGCAAAGACAAACTCAGCTTCACTGCAGACCGCAAACTGGGTTAGTTTCGACACACACTCGCAAATATAAACAGGGCAAGGAAACATACAGCCTCCTCTTCCGAGCCTCTTAAACGAATTCTGCATGGAAAGGAAAGTTCGGCTGGGAATTGAAATGAAGGATCAGTTGTGTCCTTCGGTTGCAGGTGCAACACATTTCATCGATTACACAAGCAAGCGCTGAGGATACCAGACACGAACTGAGACTGAATAATGAAGCACAAGAGTATGGCTGTAACTCCTCTCGTGGTTTATTGGTTTAATTCATACGGTTCCAGAAACAGACACGAGTAAAGTCTATTAGGTGAGAAACACATATCACCGTGTGGACAGCACTGATCCATGTGGTGTGTTTCACTGAAATTAGACGAGTTTCCTAGTATTGTTACTGTTTGTTTGCTTATTTTGATCGTAACTTGTTTTAGTGTTGTTATGTATAACATGATGGCTTCTGGGAAAAATCGTTTTTTTTAGGATATTTTATTTAACTCAGTAGTCTTGCATGTCAAATTCTCTTTGAAAGTCTGAATAAAATTTTGGATGTTTGGAGCAAAGTGAATCTTTGACACCAAATTTCCATTGACGATAAGAGCTGCTGGACATCTCCTCTTGTGTTTGTCAGAAGAAAGCAAGTAATGCTGGCCTGAAATAGCACAAGGGTGAAAATGAGTGGACGAATTCACATTAGCAAACCGTCCAGACTAACTCTGAACTAGGGTTGGGAATCGTTTCAATTTTATCGTTTCCGATTCCAATTCTGATTCTGCTTATCGATTTCGATTCCACAGTTGAAGTAAAACATTTAGATATCAACCTGTATGGTCATGTAGCCTGCTTATTGACTTGTTTGCAAAATATATTTATTTATTTATGAGCACCGTTTTGTGTATATTTACACATAGAAACACACCTTTTCTGATTTATTACAATTTGTATTATCATAGTTGAACTACATCATGGTTAAACTGCAGTTACTATAATGCAACTATGGTTAATTTGTGATTCCTGTGCTTTAATGCAAATTCTATAGCTAAATTATGCTTACTATAGTAAAAAATATCGATAATTTTCATAAGGGCTTTTATTGAGATATCAGCAGATCATGCAACGCATGTACTTTTCTGAAAATATGCACACAGGAATTGATAAGAGGAATTTTAATTTCAAAATTTCAATAATTTTTAATTTTAATCTCAAGTATCCGATTCCTATTCCTTTCGATTCCGATCCGATTCCTAGCCTTTCGATTCCGATTCCAAATTGGAATTGATTTTCGATTCCCAACCCTACTCTGAACAATGGAACTTTTTCTCTTGTTCTCATATCAGAGAATCACAGAATGTTGCGTCATCGGGACCGTTGCTCTAGATGCCTGTGCAGTCATGTGACACATTCCTATTAAAGCAATGCTGTGTTGTGAGGTCTGTTATTTTTACCCAGCGTGCACCTGGACGAGCCCCCAGGCCTGCTCTTGCCTGCCCTGTTCCCACAATTCCACAGCACCCTCAGGTGTTTCTGAAAACCCTGTCATCTTCATTCTCGCTCTCTCATTGCCTTTCCCCCGACACACAATTACAGCATCCGCGGACGCCTTTAATTGGAGAGATTGGGGGAGTTCAGAGCTTTTCATGCCTGCGTTATCTCCATTTCTTCCAATCTCTGCCCTTAAAATAATCATTTGTAAACTCCCGAGTGTAATTACTGAGACTCATGATTAATTGTCCCATAAAATTAGCCCCGCTCTCGCTTTCATTTTTACTGCGTGGAATATTAATTAATTTTAACTCTCTCTCCCCACCTCTCCTCTCAGACACCCCCTATCTCTCGCTCTCTTTTCTTAAACACATCTTTTGAATATTCAATGTCGGTATGAAAAATAGCCAGAGGCTAAAACACAGTATTAGCATGTCAGCTCCCTAAAACCACACAAACAACACAGATCTGGAATTAAAAGATGAGCATTGGGTCATAAATAACCTCTTGGTGGACGGTAGTAAGCAGCTACGTATGTAAATATCATTTCGTCTGGAAGCTTTGAGATGATAAAAAAAGAGTCCCTGCGTCTGTTGACATGTCGAATGCGCTCCCTGCTTGAATTCCCCTGTTTGTTTAACCCGTCTGATAAAAGACAAGCTGAATCTTATAAAATCTTATTCTGCATAGAGTCATAAAGTGGACGTCACAATGTCACCTTGAATACGCCGTCTTCCCAAAAGAATACATTTGTGTAATAATATGGTAATTCACACTTAGCTCTGAATCCGATTAACATTTTAATGGTACTGTAAGTGCTCCGCGGTGAATCCCACTGTAGCAATACGAACGGTTTATATCTCGCTACCTGCACGGTGAATAATACCAGATTTAGTCAGATTATATGACCGCGCGTATAAATCAGAGTGCATTGATCAGCGAAACGGCGCTCTTTGCCTCTGGCGAATCCCGGCAGAACGCAGACGAGAAAGGACAACCTTTATTAGCCAATGGGCTGAAATTTATGTACTACAAATGGCACGGCGGGATCACAGGAGAGCAAATCACCTCTACGTAGGGACGTCGGCATTCCAGAGGCCTCAAGGGAAGAGTGTGTGTGTGTTTTGCGGATAGTTAGTGAGATGTATAGAGGTCTCTCTCTCTGTGTACAACCCTGCAGGCTGAAAAAGAAACACGTAAACATGGAAATTGAGGATGTCTGGGTCACTTCCTGTTTGCATGGCTTCTTTCCACGGGGCTATTTGGCAGCTCTCCACAATGGAAATGCATTTGGAATCGAAACTCCACCTTGAGCTCAAACACGTAATGGCCAGAGATTCCAGATAATATTGATCTCTATGGTGGAAGGAACCCTAAAATGAACGACCCAATAAAAATAAACCCAATGCAATTAATTTCATCACCATCAAACCAGCCCCGAACACCCTTCAATATAAAAATATAGCCCGAACCAAATTCTTTATGCATTGCATTGGATTTGTGCTGACAATGAATGTAATTCAGACCCGGTTTAATTGGTTTAATATCTTACGTCTATAAAAGCAGAGTTACATTCAGACACCGCTCTGTTCCAAAAACTGTCATGTAAACAACTACGCGGACAGCATTTAAAGACTGTGTTGTGTTGAAGGTTTCTGATTATGTAGATGATGCATAAGGCAGCTTTCTAGGATTTGGAACAAAGTGTGTGTGTGTGTGTGTGTGTGTGTGTGTGTGTGCGTGCGCGCGTGTGTGTGTAGAGACCGCAACAGCTGTGGTTTTGGGGTCAGTCAGGTGAAGGTAGTAAAACTTTAGGAACTCATCACACCGGTGCACCTGTGATCATCTCTACAGCCCAGAGCTGTCTAACACATGAGCTATGAGTTATAACTGAGCCCGCTGATGCTCCTATAGCTCAACATTACAACACAAAGTTTCTCATTGCGTTCTAGTCATTTCTTGTACTTTTTATATCAATCAGCATCCACAACGACATCTTGTAACATATTAAATTGTGTTTCACACTAATGAAAAACTAATGAACAAGGAACAAAATGTTAATAACTGCATTCAATACCTGCAAAAAACAATAGAAACCATTACCAAAATTCGAACGGATTTAAGGGTTATAATGGCAATTGTGTTGGTTTTATTGGAAAATATATTGGTCTCTGTGGGTCTACTGCGTGTAACGTCCCTGCATGCTGAAAATAAACATAGAAACCTAAAAGAAACCATCACAGAAATTCTAATGGTTTCCATTAGAATACCATTACAACCCAATAACCATTAAAAAAACCATTACAAAAGTATTTTTTTGTAGTGTGTTTTGGGCATTATTCTGGTAGGAATTATATCCCTGCTGAAAAAAAACAATAGAAACCATTAAAGAAGTCGTAATGGTTCTAAAGGGATATGTATTGGTTTTAATGGAAACTGTGGTCTCAACTGGTATGTGATGGATTCCCTTGGTGGGGTGTTAAATCCTACGGGAATTTGTAATGGTTTTAATGGAAAAAGCTATGGGGTTGTATGGGTATTCCNCGCCAGGTGGGACAAGAATATTTTCGTCTCGTTTTTATTAGTTGACGAAAATGTCAGTATATTTTTATTACAGTTTTCGTTATAATGCATTCATTTTTATTTAGTTATCGTCTCGTTTTCGTCAGTGAAAACATGTCGTTAACGAATACTTTTCGTCATAGTTTTCGTTAACGAAATTAACACTGCTGGTATGTGATGGATTCCCTTGGTGGGGTGTTAAATCCTACGGGAATTTGTAATGGTTTTAATGGAAAAAGCTATGGGGTTGTATGGGTATTCCAATGTAAATTTCTGCGATGGTTTTTTCAGCAGGGATCTCTCTAATAGAATTCACACCAGTAGACACCATTGCAGTTTCCATTAAAACCAATACAAATCCCTTTAAAACCATTACAATTTCATTTTTTTCAACAGGAGGTATGTGGGTGGGATGTCGATGGGAACCAACAGAACACCATTAAATCTTAAGATCCAAAACAAAACTACACAAATATATGTTGTATAATGGTTTTATTGGTAAACAGTGATTGGTTAATAATGCTGTTGTAATGCAACCTACTAGAATTTGAATGAAATCCATTAGAATTTCTGTGATGGTTTCTGAATTGGTTTTCTAGCAGGAAGAAGGATTGTGATTGGTCGTGCTGATACCATCACAATAATGACATGCCGATATCTGTTTCCTGTGTGCCCGTGTTGCGTTTCCTTTTAACTTCATGTGAGAGGCCTGTATTAATGCTGCTTAATAATCCAACAACACAAATACAATAAACTCTGATCAATGGAGGCAAGCAAAGACACATGGGAACTCTGTCACCAAAGACACCTCACCAATTTATCTCTTTAATGCCTCTCGGCAGGGTTCTTCCTCCAAAGAGAGCAGATGACTGAAGATTATCCAGCCTCACAGGACGTAATCACACTTACTCGCACATTCTTTACCTTTAACCATTCACAGCAATAACACACTGTTAAAGTGTGTCTCTCAGCTTTATGGATGAATTTCATTTAGTCTAATGAGATTAATGATCTTCTGCAGAGATTGTGAGTTTATGTGTTTGGTTTTCGGGAGGAAGAAGTGAGCTCACCGATTGGAGAGACAGACCATGTGAATGTAAAAACACATATGCACAGCTCTATAGAGTCAAGGACAGGGTGTGTGTGTGTGTGCGTGTGTGTGCGCGCGCAGCATGACGCAGGGCTTACCGTTCTTTCTCTCCTGCGTTATTTCCTTTTCTTTCTTTTGTTCTTGATGATGAGCCTGATTTATCTGCTTTCTTGTGGTTAAACATAAGGCAACATTATTATTACAATAATAATGAATGTAAACATCTTTTTGTGGGTATTCTCAGAACGTTTAGCAATTTTGTAAACTCTGTGTTTATGCAAGCATGGTGGGGGGAGTTATTACACAAGTTAATAGGCGGGTAGGACACTTTTGGTCCAAATGCAACGATTGGATGAACATTTTATGGTCCTGAGACTTCCACAGAAGATACACTATCTTTTAATCTCTTTTTATTATCTGTTCAGAAATCATCCCAAGGCTCTGTAGGACAAAAGGCAACGAGTGTGTGGTCCACATGTCTTAGCCAATCAGAAAACTGTCTGTCAATCATTTCCCAGGTGGGGGTGTTTTGGAAAGAGGGAGTGAAGGGACGGGAGGGGGCGGGGAATGGAGCTTTGCCTTTTCTGCAATTCTAAATATTTTAAATATCTTAAAGCTAGTCCCAGACTAAAATGAATGTGTGACCTGTCTTAACTGAATACAACTTGCCCAGAAATATCTTAAAACATATCGATGCCATTGTTTTGTCTCAAGATGCACACCAGTAATGTATTCTTCGAAGGCATTTTTATAAAAGCGACATACAAACGTAATTAAATTAAGGCATAGTTAAGCTAAACCATGTCTGTGAAACCGGGCCATACACTTTTAAAAGTTATCTTAAAGTTATCAGACATGGCTCCACATTTTGATTTTGTGGGATCTTAAGGTATACGATTAAATTCTTGACTGCATCTAGCAAGTGAAAAAAAGTCTGTCTTAATTCTGCTGTGCACAAACAAACCAGTCAAACAAAGCAAAGGATGAAGGCAAATTGGCAGAACCCCCCCCTTCTCGTCCACTTTTAACAGCAATTGTCTGGCATTCCAACAGTCCCAAGGTCAACTTTAGATCAGCTCGTAAATCGTTTCGGTTGATTGCCCACATTTTCTTGAATAGTAGGAGGAAAGCCAACCACCCAAAACCATAAAGAAGGGGTTTGCCAGCCCTGGTTGTGTTAGTGTTGTCATTGTTCTCATCGTGAGTCTGAAACAGAGGATATGGAGGAGCGAGAGCTTTTATTGCCTGATGTTGGTAGACAGAACACCAGTCATAATGTTCTGAGCCACTGCCTCAGATAAGCTCACCCCGTATACAGACACATTCCTAGATAAACACAGATGGAGAGCTTCTATTCCATCAGTATGTGAGACATGCTACAAGACCCACAGATACATAAGAATTCACCGTTCTCTAAACTGAATTCACTTTGCATTCTCAGTGTTTATTATCTTTATAAGGCAGGCTTCTCCAAAGATAGACATGGATTGGAAAAATCACAGGGTGCCTGCATCAGCATCGCCTAGACTTGCACACATTTGTATTTTAGCTTGACCAGCCTAAAGAATGACATTTTTTGCTTGATTGTATGAGAGATTTGTATTAGAAAAACATATGCTTGGCAAATAGTTTCAAAGAGTAAAAAGCTATGACACAGTAATAGAAAAAAAATCACAAAATAGCTGCCAAAGAACACGTGAATATAAGAGTCTGAGTGTCATCAGACTATTTCACACAGGTTTTGGTGCTCACACAATAAAACCAGAAGGTGAATAAAAACAGAAGACACTAGGCGTTTAACAGCTTCTGACAGTACAGATGAATGAACTCAGTAGATATTGATAGTCATAAACCACACACAGTTAAATACAATGAATTCTGAGTAGTGTGAATCAAGAAGGATGTCTCACATCATAATGTCTGGCAGGTCAAATGATGACACTCATTCTGTTGCCGCAAATGTCTGGACGGGATGTTTCTCTTCTACAGATGAATACATACCTATGTATAGGATAATGCAAAGTAAGTCGCTTTGGGTAAAAGCATCTGCCAAATGCATAAATGTAAATTATGTAAATGAATACAATGAATGCATTTCAGTCAAACTTCAAAAATTCTAATCAATGTGAAGCATAACTAGAGCCATTTGGTTAGATGCTTGTCATAGTACTTTTTATCTAAAACCATTGGCAATAAGCTGAGTGTTGGTGCAGTTGTGCGTTCGATGTTTTGCTCAATGTCATACACCCCTGCAAAGAATCAGTAACAACAAAATCCCTGTAGAGAAGATTATTTCTGATAAAAAGCTAAATAAAATGAATTATATTAGCTAGAAAATTAAAACAATGTCTAGCCAGTTTTATTTTTAGGTTACCAGTAGAAGAAAAGAACCGTTACTTAGCTAAACTTAAATGCAACAAAGTTTGACCTGTTCAACAAGTTGTTGAGACAACCACAACAACCCTGAGCTCAACTTCGGTCTACTCATCACCTTGAGTTTAACTGCTTTTGCAAAATTACTAGCCACTAGCCAGACCAATAAACAAACACAGACCGGAAGTTAACTTTGGGCCAGACACCTAACTGTGGCAACACGCGCGCAGCCAATAAAACCATCTGCTGGATGAAGTCAAGTCATAAACACATTATTTAGCAAAAAATTCATTTTAGTCAGAAGCATTTAAAATTCTACAACATCAAATTAATTTTGATAAGTTTAAATTCAAATTAGGGCTGTCAAAAGATTAATTGCGATTAATCGCATCCAGAATAAAAGTTTGTGTTTACATAACATATGTCTGTGCATATTAATTTTGTATTTATAAATACAAACACATACACAAGTATACATATTTAGGAAATATTTTCATGTATTTATTTATATTTACCAATAATTGAAATTATATATAAATGTTTATTAATATTTAGATTTTTCTTAAATATATGCATGGATGTGTACGTGTTAATAAATACAAAATTAATATGCACAGTACACAGATATATATTATGTAAACACAAACGTTTATTCTGGATGCGATTAATCGCGATTAATCTTTTGACAGCCCTAGTTCAAATGTATCCACTTGTTAAGTCGTGATGTAAGGAATACTGTTTCCGGGTCCGAAACTTTTATAAACTCACGGTGTACAATTCAGTCTCACAAAACCTCCAAAATCAATATTTTAATAAACAAGTCTGGACATCTGGGATTTTGTTATGGAGATAAAGGTTAGGATCATGTTTCTTTGATCGTTTTAAATGCCTATGGCATCTGATAGAGCGTTTGAATCCAGTAAAAGACCTTCCCTATATGCTGTGTGACGTCAGGCTTAAGGTCTTTGCACATACAGTCCGAAATTTTCGTATGCGTCTTTTCGTATTTGGTGCTCGTTTGTACGGTGTCTCTGAATTGTCAAAACGCCTCTCAAAATGCTTGCTGCGGATGCGAAAAACGCAGATAATCAAACCCAGCCCTAATTGTTTTATGACGGACGAAAATATGTGATTGACACAAGGTGAGGTCGTATTTATTTTTTTAACTTGCTGAAATTTCTTTTTCTACAGTCAGTCACTGTTCAAAATGACTGAGAAAAATGTGTTATGAGAAAAGCACTACATCATCCACTTCATCTTTTATTTTCTCATCTGATGCAAATACATTCATACATTGTCCAAAGAATTTTGGGGCCACTGTATATCAGTCAATCAATACAGTCCTTATTGATCTGGCGCCTGTAGGCCAACCACTAGAATCAATTTAGGACATCAAATTGTTACCATATTCTTAGCTAGAGGGCCATGACACCGTTGAGTGCACAGGAGAAACAGTGCAGCTAGGGAGAACTGTGCCAGTAAGCAGTATTATGATGGTGAATGTTAGTGTGTTAACAGGTGTGTGTGTGCGTGTGTGTGTGTGTGTGTGTGTGTGTGTGTGTGTGTAAATACTTAACATTGCTGCTGAGTGAGCAGAGAGAGACATATGTTCAATGCACTGCAGGGTTGTAAATTGGCATCTTTGCTCCCTGGTGAGAAAATGCACCAATCGGTGAATGGCTCTGACCTATGCAGACACACCCACTTTACAATTATCCCTCCCCCAACTAGAATCTGCTCACCCCACACACACACCTAAACAACAGATGCGTCTGCAGTTTCATTAACACAATTATAATGAAGGCACACACACGCACACACACACACACACACACACATGAATGATGAATGGATTTATTTGTATTTATATTTTATTGTGCAATTAAAAAGTAGTTTTTATATACATGTAAGGATTCATCCATTTTGCTATTATGATACAAACTAATGTAAAAGTGGTAAGCAGCAGCAGTTCTTTTTTATAGCGTTATGTTATTTACCGCAGGAATGTGTACGGCTGCGCCACATAGGGAAAAGGCGAGATGAGACCGGAGCGACCAAATAATAAACATAAACAAAAGTTGAGATTATGTTGATTGGATACATAATGCGTGTTACGTTTATGCATATTTAAAATTCAAAAGTAAAGTTACAATATTATTTATATTATAATCCGTGCAACCGAGCCGTTGCCTTTCTTTGATGACGTGCAGGGCATTCCAATTGAGCGTTTTTTGGTCAGCGAAGTCCACTTCAATGGATACCCTGTGCTCAGGGAGTAGAGAAGTGAACACGGCGTAGGAACCCTATCAAATGGAACGCAGCTTTGGTCTTCACACTTTAGCAGGACCACACACACACAAACACACGCACACACACACACGCACACACGCACGCATGCACACACGCACACACAAGAAATTGGTATCTTAATGAATGTGTGCTATATACTTTTTGTTTGATAATAAACAGCTCATTGCATTAGACTAAAACAAACTCTAAAGCTCCCTCATGATGAAACTGAAAAAAGATGTTCAACAGCTGATGAGCTGCAGTGTTTACGAGCATTTCGCAACCCTCCAGGCAGTGTTTAAGATAGGCGGGACAAAGTAGGTGGAGCATGGACGAATGACATATACAGCCAGTCCTGAAGTGTGTTGTTTGACAAAATATTAATAAAATATTAATCAGCATGATCTTACTTTAAGTTGATGATTTAAGTATGACTAAGATTAAATCAGCCTTTAACCTTTTTGTGATTATGACATGAATTTGAAAGAGTAAAGAAAGATATTACTAGAATTAATCATAGTTTGAGTTGAATGCTGAGGCTGTCTCTTCCTGCTGTGCCAGTGTGACTGTGAGAAGAGACTTCTTATCATCATGTTCATAAACATCTTCTGTTAGCACGCACTCTAGACTTGAGGGGTTTTGTGAATGTGTGATTGTGTTGTTTCTGGAAAGTGAGAACGGGTGGAAAATCACGAGACGGACGTTACGACTGGAGACCTACTGGCCTTTTGACATGTTTTAATTAGTTCTATATGACTGTCATCTTTGATAATCTATAGGACTATATGTCCTATCTCATGACTCTCATGAGAAGTAATGATGCAGTTTAGTTGACTGTGCTATCTTAAATATACTGCAGTGTAAAAAAAATCATCGTCATCTGGTTAAACAGAAATATACCGTAAAATATTAGTTTATTCCTGTAAAATTACAGGATTTAAGGCTATATAATAAATGGTTTCCCCTGTTGTTCTTGTAAATTTGCGGTCTTTTTCTTTAATTTTACAGTTTTTGACCTCGTTTCAAAAATAAACTGTAAAAAAATAACATCTTGGACTGAAAAACTGAAATTTTCTGGCAGCTGGGGCACCAGAAATAAACTGTGAAATAATGTTTTTTTTTACTGTAATTTTACGTTTTGACCGTATTTCAAAGATATGTAATTTTTTAAAAAAAGGTAAATTTTCTTCAATTGATTGCATTCCTGACTCCTAGTCTACATTCATCATATCTGGTCCACGGGTCTTTTCTGTACTTTCCCCTACAGTACAAACTTTAGCCAGACTTTGTCACACATGTTTGGTTGCACCTAAAGTGTACCAGGGCTCTAACATGATTTAATTGTTGTATTATATTGTTTCTACACAAATGAATACACAGATACAGGCTACAGTATGTTCAGAATAGCATCATTCTTGTATTTCTGCAGTAATTTGTTAAGAATGTTTGACATGAAAAGGACAACATTTTTAATGGACTCAACCTTCCATTTCCAGTTTTGAGCTGAAAGTAACATACATCCCGTTTTCTGAGGCACTGTTTAATCTGAATGCCAGGAGTTTTAAAACTACATTAACAATACATTTATACATTTTTATTCTAAACATACAGTACATACTGTACTGTCATTCATTTACACATCATCTCAAATCAACAGTTCAGATTCAGCATTCATACATACGCCGGGTCTGGGGAGTCAAGGGTTGCATTGCCCCCCAGATGTTTCTTGGGCCCCACCAAATATATAAAGCTGACAATTAAAATAATTTAAAATAGGCCTACTGTTAAATACATAGTACATTCTCATTTGTATTATCGTTTGTCCATTTAATCACAAAAAAAAATGTACAAATTATGCATGCAATAAACTTTGATTATATATCTGCCCAACCAGAGTATGTAATCCCCCACGCCCCAGTAAAACCAGTATCTATCCGGTCTTCTCTATTTTTCTCTCTTTTTCTCACTCCCTCCCTCCCTCGCTCACTTTCTGTTTGGTCAGTGTTGTAAAGTTTGCCGCACACAGCGTTCAGTCTGAGTGTCACACAGATAATGAGCTCCATAAAGCCATCAGACGGGAGGAATGAATGGCTGCGGGACGTCTCTGCTGTTTCTCACTCTGCCCGTCTAAGTAGCTGGAAGAATGATAAGAAATGCGTCTCTCCCGCATTGATCAGGGCCACCGCAGAAATATTGGTGTGTTAAAAACCCGGTAAATGCCTGCAGTAATTCTCTCGCTCTCTGTGGCTGGGGCTTGGCCGCGTTCCGCCTGCTTTATGAGGTCTGTCAGGTTAAATTCTCCTCAGGAAACATTCTTCAGAAAGATTCGCGTGTGACTGAAATCATTTCTTCAGACTTCAATTCATAACAAATGAGATGTAATGAGATGATAACTCATGTGCGATGGAATAGTCTCTGTACTATACTGTACGCTGTACCCTGCAGTGTACCGTAGAAACTAGTATAGAAGTATGCTAGTGTTCAATTCTGCCTCCCGCAACACCCACATACGCAGGCATGCCGTACGCCTCTCGACTTAAATGAATGGGCATCGCAACTGCAGCGTTTTATTAGCTTAATATTACCATAAATATGTAGTCCAAATCTGAATCGAAATTCAAATCTGATTTTGCTGGGTTCAAACAGTCGGTGTCTCCTAGCGGCTTCCTTTTGACAAATGAACGTGACAGACAGGGGATAATAATTTGACAGGTGACAAATGTGTGGGTGTGATAGCATCTGAAAGCCAGGCTACCTGAAATATGACTTATTCTATTAAAATAATTCACCCAGGATATTGAATGTTATATTAAAGACCTCAACAATTTGATAAGAGCCGATTCCATAAACTCCATATAGTGTGTGCGAGAGAGAGAGAGAGAGAGAGAGAGAGAGAGAGAGAGAGAGAGGGAGAGAGAGAGAGAGAGGGGACGAGAGCGTTTTACATTATTTGCTGTCTTGTTGGCGAGTTGCTGTCAGTTGCTCGTGATTTCTTTCACCGCAGATATTATACAGTCAGTTTTCATTATGAACAGAGTCCGTACATCTGCCAAAAATTCACAGTCCAAGCGAATGTTTTAATAACGGAGCAGATAACGCTCGAATCTACCTGGCACAGCTGAGAATAACAAACGTGAATGTTTTATTCAGATGCTAATCGTGCATATGACATCTGAGTCGAACCAGAAACAACTAACAAAAGTTAAACAGTCTGTAATTTTTGTGGCATGTGTGGAACAGCGTCGTGAAGTCGTTGACCTCTCACCTCTCTCTACACGCAGACCTATGCGAGTGTGTTTTACTGTGCTCGAATATTATGGTATGTTGTGTTTTCATCAAAGTATTACCCGTGGCCCAGGTGTTTTGAAAACATTCACATTCATATGAATTGGATGATGCTACATGAAATATGCGTATACCTTAAAGGTGATGTGTGTATTTTTTAGCGGCATCTAGTGGTGAGCTTGCGAATTGCATCCAACTGCTCATTCCACCCCTCCCCCACCTTTCGCACTACGGAGGCCAAGAGAGGACATCACGTTTTCACTTCTTTCCTGAATAAGATATCGTCGTGTTTACGAATCGCGTTCTTGAGCAGTTCGTCTGTTTAGGGCTACTGTAGAAACAACATGTGCGACAACATTCCATGCAAGGGGACCCGCGCTGTATGTAGATAGAAATAGCTCATTTTAAGGTAATAAAAACATAACGCTTCGTCATTTAGATTTTTTAGATTCTTTTTTTTTTTAGATTTAGATTCAATTTATTGTCATTGCACATGTACAAGGCAACGAAATGTGACCTCTGCATTTAACCCATCCAGAGAGTAGTGAACACACGTACCCTCGGAGCAGTGGGCAGCTATCACTACAGCGCCCGGGGAGCAAGTAGGGGTAAGGTGCCTTGCTCAAGGGCACCTCAGTTGTTACCCGCCGGCCCAGGGAATCGAACCGGCAACCTTCTGGTCATGAGTCCGACTCTCTAACCATTAGGCCACAACTGCCCCTTTTAAGGTCTTTGTACACCTCTAAACACATAGTTATGTATATTATATTGCATTTCTGTCAATAGGGAGGCTCAGAGATGACGTATTTTTGTGTGCAAAACCCGGAAGCGAGTTAGCAGTTTAGGACTTACGGTTCCATCGCTCCAAAGTCTATGGGGTTTTTGAATGGGTTTTTGGTAAATCGCCCGAAATAAGGTCTGTGGTAAACAAAACCTCTAAATATTTTCACGCTTTATTTTATGACGTAAAACACACCAGTTATAACCCGCTTGTGATTTTTTTAAGTCTTATTGTTTCTTAAAAACGGCTGTTGCTAACAAGTTGCTAAAAGCGACTACTTCCTCTGGCGGGGACATCAGACGCCATCGCCCATGTAAAGCTCACAAATAATGCAACATGGGCACAAATCTCTTAAAACGTAGATGCGGATTCATTCACGGAGTAATGACTTACTCGTTTTAAATAAAGTTTGAAAGAGTTGTTGGAGGCTTGGTGGTGATGGTGATATCGAGCGACCTCAAGTGTAGTGTGTTTATAGCATCGTGTTAGCTTTTTACTTCTGCCGATTGTATTTCGGCTTCAAAAGTAACAAAAGATGCTAAAGATGATCTTGATATACAAAATGTGTAAACATCATAAACCTTTGTTAATCACAGAGCTTATTTTTTGCGAACTTCTAACAGTCTATGGGGGAAAATGCATAGGCTTTCGGTCGAGGGAACCAGCGCGGCGCTTACTTCCGGGCTAGCCTACAAAAACACTTCATCTCTGAGGTACTGGATAGATCCTCCAAAAAATCCCAAATCTTTTTTGATAATGTTCAATCACATTAGTTTTTGTTTCACTAGTGTGAGTAAATTATGAGAAAATGTTCAGGTAGAATCTACTAGTGTTGTAGAACCCGAGATCAGTACTACCCCTACTATTGTCTGATGGTCTTGGTCTTGTCTTTTGTCAACATTTTTCTTTATAGAACCATTCAGTCAAAAATGGGTCTTTCATGATCTTATTTAAAAGAGTGTACACACCTGATGAATAAAGTGAGTGGCAGCCATGTATTTTTTTAATATTAATATTATTATTACATTAAATGAGTAGTTTGGCTGATAATGTGATCTCATATGAGCTCCAATGAGGTGACCCGCTCTATGAAAAATAAAATAGCTAACAGATTTGACTAAAAGGCTTCATGTTATGTGAACACAAAACAAATCTTGTTTCTTTATTTGTAGTCATAAATATTACAGATCTCCTCGCGTGAACCACACAACAGAAGACTTTAACATATTGGTCAGCTACTCAATACCCACCGGTTCACCCCAAAATGAAACTTTTTTCATCATATACCCACTCTCATGTTTCACCTGTATGACTTTCATGCACGGTGGCTTACAGTGCATTCGAGCTATGCATTTCATCAGTACGTGGTCTCCTTCAAATCAAACCCACAACTTTTGTGTTGCAAACTTCTACCAATTGACCTACAGAAACAGTTCAAATTCACATATAACCAAAACTGTTTTCCAACCATTTTGGTGTGGATTCTGGGACTGCATTATCCAAGGCCACGTACAATGTTGCAACGTCAATTATTTTGTCAGGTTGCAATACTTGCTGCTGGAGTGAACCTACAGCATGATGCTTAAAATGCTGCCGAAATGTTGCCTACTCAGCTATGATTG
Organism: Triplophysa rosa; assembly: GCF_024868665.1. Taxonomy (NCBI): domain Eukaryota; kingdom Metazoa; phylum Chordata; class Actinopteri; order Cypriniformes; family Nemacheilidae; genus Triplophysa; species Triplophysa rosa. The sequence goes on along the minus strand of NC_079895.1, from coordinate 26,875,723 downwards.
GCACAGATTCCACATGCGTTCATGTGTAAGAGCGTGCGTGTGTGTTTGGCATCTGATGTGATTGAGGGTAGAGATGTGACGAGATTTTATGGGACGCAGCACATGATTTATGCACATGATGTAAAGCGACTCTGGGCCGGAATGATTTGCTTGTTTTGATTGGCTGCAGCTGGGAATTCCAGCCAGCTGAAACACATTGATAGCCTACGGAAGCTCGCTCTCTCTCTCTCTCTCTCTCTCTCTCTCCCCGTGCTTATATTTTCTGCAAATGCCAGGACTGTCAAGCATTCTGTTTCCAATCATCATCTGTATGTGATGATTTTGCGTTTCTTCAGCACACGGTGTCTTTGTGCTGTGCGGTTTGCATTGCAGATGTAAACAAGAGAGGCTGTAATAAATGCACCGTGTGATAAACAAAAAATGTTGATTACAATCACAGGCTGTAAATTTTAATGAGCTTCTCTCCGTTACTTTGTGTTTGGTGCTCTGCATTGATTAGGGCTTCAGGATTTATAAGTGGGAAAAAAAGAAGGACCAAAGCCATATTTTCCACAATAAATCAGCAGCCTCATTTCCATAACACACATACACACAATGATTGTAAAAGTCAAAGAACATTCGTTTTCTTTTATTTTGATGATACATTCTCCCACTCCTCAGCGTTGTTATTCAAATAAAAAATCGAAATTGATATCGAAAACATTTTCAATTAATATAAAATAATGCAAATTGAAAGGTGGTTGTAAAATCAATAACAATCTTTTATAAAAACTAAAAATCATCAACCATGGCAGAAAAATCTGACCGTTGAGTTCTAGCTTTGTGTGAGGGTCAAATGTCCTCACTATTGTGCAATATTATGACAACCAACTATTTTGCTGGGGCCTCACTCATAAACTGGCCAAATCATATTTTTCTTCAGATCTAATGTTAGGGTATACGTGTATAAGAAGACACACCTGCAGATGGCAAAATGACATATAATGTTACTGATGAGACATGAATGAAATGAGAAATGGCTTTTCTGTCGAATAATTTTCTTTTATTCTCTAAACACGTAATGTTAAGTTCGTGCAGTGACTTTTTATATGATGCGACTGGGCGTGCACGCTTTTATTGCCATATTATAGCAACCTTAAAATAAGCGCAAGCCAGTGTGACCTGACAAATCTACACAAGAATGAGACACTTTGGTGCCTTAACGTTGCACTTTTGAGTAGTAATCGGTTGTGAATTCTGCACTAATGCCAGGTCCACATGACAGCCGGATCTCTTAAATCATAAAATGACAAAACGGAATAAGGCTGGTTAACCTGCAAAGCAGCATCCCACAACACAACATGTGGTGTTTCTGCATGGACGAGATTGCAAGCAGATCTGGTGTGATTCTGAAAAAATCCTGAGAATGACAGAAACGGCAAGATGAAGATGGAGGTAAACGGAGATAGTCTCTTTTCTATAAAAGATGTGTGCGATCACGTGAGCAGGGTTTTAAACAGCAGAGCTGAGCTTCAGGGCTCTAGTCGTGCCTGTCCAGGCCTCCATTAACCTAAACCTTTGAATCCCCATTATAAATGAACAGAGCCGAGAAGCTGCTAGCAGATCGTTCTGGAAATGGTGTTTCTGCTGTCCTGCCACGGGGCACGGCTAATGGCTAATGCTGATGCCATCCTTCCAAATGGACTGGGAATGACTGCCAAGGACCACATCAACATTCCGCCCGGATGAGGCGTCATCCAGAAGATGTACACGGCCCGGAGTTCGCTCGGCTCGTGACTTCATCTCACTGCTGGCAGATGTACAGTACGTTAAATCAACTTATTGCCAAGGTCTTTGTCTATTTATTTATAGATTGGAATAGATGTTTTGATCGTGTTGATTTAGTTAGCGGGGTCCTTAGGCACCTCGCGGTGTGTTCTCATTACACACTGTTGTTTAATCGGAGAGCTGCATGGCATCAACAGAGCAGGGAAATCTAGGGTGTATCAATAACAGGAAATAGGAGAGAAGAGAATAATGAAGCGTTGCAAAGGCCCGCGGGCGAAAGACTTACGGAATGAGAAACAGTCGTTAAAATAAGGCCCACCGCTGAGAGAGACCGTGTGTGTGTGTGTGTGAACGTAGTGTAGTATACATTCATATGTGTGTGTACTGTGTCTTGTTGTGCGTGTCAGTGAGCACATGAAGGTGGGATGATATGCCATTCAAGAACCGGAGATCAGACAGAAGACATAAATGTAGAACACCTCTGTCATAAGCAGTGACATCACTGGTGACCTCAGCGGTGACATCATCAAGACGCTCTGGTACACTGTGAAAAATTATAGTAGATTCATGACATTAATTGAGTAAACTTTACTGAATACAATTTTGTTCTTGTTTTTTTTTAACCAAAATTTAAGTTAAAAGTATAGAAAAAATCTCGGAATTTTAAATGCACAAATTATTGAGTGAATTCAATTTAATTTTATCATGTCCAACCCACTTACATTAATTCTTTTAGTTCATTTCACTAACCGAGCAGTGAATTTAGAGTTCCCAGCATGCTTTGCGTGCGACAGCATTAAGAGAGTCATTTTTGTGAAAAAGTGCTAATTTATGTGCTTTACAATCATATGAAAGACTTGATAGAGTTTATTGTTCAGCTGTCTTTAAGATTTAAGATTATGGGCTTAGGTATTAGGCTTAGGTGATGGGAGAGCTCATGATGTGTGTGTTTTTCTTCACTCAGTGAACAGTGATGGTGCTAATGCCAGTACTGAGGCAACTCTCAGCTTACTTGTACATCATATATGTTGTAAACAATAATAAATGTTAAACTGAAGTTCGAGACATTAACTCCAATGATCAAAGAAAAAAATGTTTTTGTGGCATTTTATGAAATATATATATTTATCTTAAATTTTGTGCAATCAAACATCAGAGAAATAAGACCACCAACCAAATTAATTGATGTTCCAGCATTGTTTAATATTGAATATGTCTTTGGTTTAATTTAAATCCTAATTTTAAGATCATAAGTCTTTATTTGGGCGGCCACAAAGCCGTGCCACACAAAACCGAAAAAGTCTAAGAACCACAGTATTAAAGAGTCAATCAGAATATCTCACTAATGTTTTAAGCAGTGTGTGTTCATGTGCTAGACATACGTGCTACGTCTTTAAAAGCAGAAAACATGAAGAGTGTTTGTCTCTAAAAATGCAAAGGCTTGATGCTGGGGTGGTCTTCAGGGTGTGTTACGACCGCACGTTTCACGGATACCGTGTTTTATTCTACACAGATGAAAATATTGTTAGTAATTCAGAACCCAAGTTTTGCCTTAATAGACACAATAACTCACTCTAATCCTTACACTTACATTTTAAGTGTGATTTGTTGGGCAAACAGGAGAAAACACAAAAGAAACTAAATTAAAAATGAATTTGACTGATAGCATCATATGCCCAATAAAAGCATTCGGATATACACCACAAATACAATAACCGTAGTTATCCCACACCCACTCTTATACACAGTGCCTTGCTTTTGTCTGTGACACCGGGCCTAAAGCCCATCCATCAGTACACACTCAGTGTGCATGTGTGTGTAAATGTGGCAGATTACAATCACTCACATGAAAGGAAATTAGCTTGTGCTTATGAGGAGCAAATGAGGAAGACCAGAACACACACGCATCCACATGAAAGCACACCGCAGGATCAAATGAGCTAAATGAACTTCATCTGTATTCAGCTAAAAGGGTTTCTGTGTTCTCACTGTTCCTCGTTCTGCTCTTGTTCCCCCATGGCACAGCCTTGTTATTAATAGTTCTGTAGGTTTTGTGTACAGTACGAGATTTTAAGACATTATGCTTTTGTTTATGGTTATGGGCGAATTCAACGGTTGTGCTTCTGGAAGGTTTCTTCAGCTTGCAGATTGTCATACACACCCCACCCACATACACGTGCACACACACAGAACGCTCTTCATAAATCTAAATCATCTAGAGTTTTAATTACAGTAAGATTGGCTGCTAAGCAAATTTAGCTCATTTTGTTACGAGCTCACCCCCACCGTCTCCTTTCATACTCAGAAAAAGGCTTCAGAAGAATCCCAACAGGACATTTTACACTCAAAAGAAGGTTCTTACACCTGCAGCAATGATCGTTTACATTTCTGAAATGGGTAAGAATTAAATCTGTTTATTACAGATCATATTAAAGCAAATGAATGCTAAGATGGATGGATGTATGTTTGTGTGCTATTTCTCATCAATCTGCGTATAATTAACATGCTTTTGCAATATTGTGTAATACGTACGCCAAAGTTCTATTGTGCGTGCATAAGATACGGCAATGTTTGCGTGCACCTCGGTGGAGAGCGGCCATTTTGAAACGTACATGAAGAGGAAACACTGAAATAATTAAAATAATAGGGTACAGGTTATATTATGCACGCACGCTAACTATATGTTTAGGGTTTGGGTACAGGTTAATAGGACAAATTGCCGTTTAATATGCACGCACATATTAAATTGGCATATCATATGCACGCAAAAATAGGTGTATTGTATTCACGCAGAATTGAACTTTGGCGTACGTATTACACGATATTGCAACAGCGCGTGTTATTTATACGCGATTGATGAGAATGGGTTCGTTACCTTGTCTACACCAGATGTGACGTGACATCGTGAAAAATGAGAAAAGGTATCTTTTCCATGTTATTTAAAAGGATGAATTCTTGGGTAGTAATGGTTGTTTTTTTAGATGTCATGTGTAGACAAGGCGTTAAGCAATTCTGAGAGAAAACAATGACATTAAATGTATTTTCAGCCATCGTAATAAGCAGCTATTTCTGCCCAGAGGTGTAAACACGGATATTAAAATAATACAAAAGTTACTTCGGATCATTTTTAATGTAGATTTTTTAAAGGATCTAGTTATGATCATCCAGGCCCACCAGAGGCAAAATATGTTTCAGACAATCCTGTTCTCATTGTGAGTTACCGTGATCTTTATTTCTAACAATCTTTCTTAGTTTTTAATATATTTTTGTTTTTATTGGCTCGTCTCCAGATTTCTCTGTATTTAGCTTATCTCACGGACATTTTACTAACACTACAATTATTTACACACATGTCACAATGGAAATCTCTTTGAAAGGTATTCAGAGAATGAGAGAAAGATGGCAGCAGCATGTTCACAAACATGTGACATCTATCAGCTACAGTGAACACAATGTCTGTGTACCGCTCTCTGCTGAGACAACACTTCTGCCACTGAACATTATCATTTTGTATGATGTAAAAATATTGTGTAACAGTTACATCAGTATACAACATGTACAAGAGTGGAGTATCATCTATGGTACAGTCATCTATAACACTGTCATCTACGTAGTCATCTACAGTAAAACATCATCATCATCTAGCTTTACAACACACAACCTCCCATTGAAAACATTACACATACTGTAAATATGTTCTTTGGCTTCTTCATATTATACAGTAGGACCAGTACTGTTCGATAATACCTATAAAATAATTGCACCAGATGGACCTCGCCAAAGGTAATATCAATTATTTTTTCTAACATTCTCTATGTTAGGCCCAGAAGTCCTCCCGTTTCATACAGTCATGTGACCACAATTTTGCTATTGCGATATCATGGTATCGAAAATAGTCTTACATCCCTAGTATATTGTCAAGCATTTTTTGGGGGAAAATTGCTCATGTCCATAGTTATTGTAACAAACCATGCCTATTTTACATTACACTGTCAGCAAACTGTCTGAATGCCAACAGTTTACATAAAGCTAATGCTTATGTAAAAATGTATTAGTTGAAAGAGACGCAAGTGTGGCAATATTGAAGATCTGTGTGGATATACAGATGAAATATCCCATGAGCAGTCACTTTAACAAATGGATGACAATAAAAGACCATAACAGTGAGATATTCTGCACATCACTCTTACAGTAACATCACTGGTTGGACAATATACTGACCCTCCTGATACAGACACACATCAGACAGTGACTTCATCAAACACTCCATCACGCACACACGCCAAAAGAGAGAGAGATCAGCTCAGGAAATGAAAGATGATATGTGCGATCTTTTCACGTACAGAAGCAACATACATCACAGAGCACACGTCTCTCTCTCTCTCTCTCTCTCTCTCTCTCTCTCTCTCTCTCTATCTACCGAACAACAGCGGTACCCATTCACTTCTATTGTGGACACAAAACTGATGCAAATCAATGGATACCGTGGTGAAAAACATTTTTCTAAATATATATTTTTTGTGTTCTGCAGAAGAAATTCATACATGTTTGAAATAATACGTGCAGGGTGAGTAAATCACGGCAGAATTTTCATCTTTGGGGTAAAGTGAATTTGTAATGTTAGACATTCTGTATTTGTAAAACATCCATCTTCATATTTTGCGTAAAAATAAACTCACAGTAAACCAGGTAATGAGCAGGTAAGCAATGGAAAATGAACACGCGTGTTATGTAACCACTGACCAGAAATGTTATGTTTCAAACACAGATGGCGATAGAGAGGCAAAAGTTACAGATTGCAGCTTTAATTGATTTTATTTTGCTGTTATTTGAGGGTGGTTTCACATCTAGTTTGATTGCCTGGTCCGAACCCAAGTTAGATTGCTCCCCCCTCCCCTCGCTGGACTGCGTTCATGTTATTTTATTTGGGTCATCAAGCCTGCAGCTGTTTACCCTGTTGCATAACATTGCTCGCTTCACATTTATACATTTGTTTTTGAACGGTTAGTTTTGTTTCCAAAGCGCACCCCAGACCTCCCTTTTTAAGCGGACTGGGGTACAGTTCGCGGGTGTGCACCCGGGTTCGGAAGACAAGGTTCACATCATCCAAACGAATCGAACTCTTGACGTTATTGCGAACCCGGGTACGCACCAAAAGTCCTAATGTGAAACCGCCCTAAATCAGTACCCTGCTTTGACTGTCTTTCTGTTCCACCATGTTATGCTTTAACATGCTCTCAACATAAGCGCATTATAACATTTATGGTGGAAATGAATTCTTAAAAATATGGAAGAGATGATTTCTTAAAAATGACCCGTGCACATTCCCACCTCTATAGATGGTTTTTGTGCGCTTGTACTCAAAATTCCAGTGCAGTTCTAGCCGAGAGCTAAAGTTTCAGTGATTATGTATTATTTCTCCACCCACACCTGTTTCACTGGCACAGACCCATCTGTATGATTGCTATTATCTCTCTCTCTCTCTCTCTCTCTCTCTCTGTAACCCTCTGTGGGTCTGATGACGTCCATCAGCGTCTCTATAATGATCTTACTCTGACACAGAGTAGGTGGAATTAGATTCCTGTATTAATTATAATCTAACACCATGAACACCCTGCTGGGCTCATACTCTGGTTGCCAGATTGAGACCTCCTGGCACGGGAGAAAATACAATTGAGGGTCTGCTCACTCGCCCCCTCTTCCACAGAGCGCTGGAGGAGTGGTCCACCTCACACACTTACACCGGGAGGGAATCCGCTTCTAACAGCTGCTCTTGGATCAGTTTGCCCTCCTGCTGCATGGGGCAAAATCAATTATAAAACATAAAGTCAAAGTGGGTTACAAGAGAAACATCATTGATACAATGAACAGACACAAGCGTTGGCCTTGTTGTTTTGTGGCGCCTGATAATCGGAAGTTGTGGCTCAGTTGGCAGCGCCTTGTGTGTACGCAGAATAATTGGTTAGGTCACAGAAAACAGACGCACTGATAACGTTGAATGCATTTGGAGTTGCTTCTCCAACACTATTTTGCCAATGCTCAAATGTCATTTCATGACATCACAAGAGTCACGTGCCAAGTTTGGGCGGTTCATCTAAGGTTCAGTTTCAGAAACTTTCACTTGCTGCAACTTTAAAGGCACTGCGTTATCTCTTTCCATACTGAGGTATCAGACCGTTCTCTCAAACCCATTAATTGCTCTGGGAGTTTCCATGCAGAAATTTCTCATCTCGTTGTTTCATTCTCTGCTCGGAGTTTTTGCGTTCTTTTTGCTTGTCTCCAACGCACATCCTTGTCTCCAGTGGCCTGTTATATTGTTGGCTAAAACACTTTTAAACTGCATGCGTTGTTCGTGCAGTTTAGTTTAATACGTTTCTCTCTCCGCGGCGGATTGTTCGGAGCGCGCTGTCCCAGAGGAGGCCAAACGTTCCTTTAACTTCTCGTTACGTTGCAGTGCTTTGAACCGAAATACTCAGATGATGTCATCAATAAATGTAGCAGACCCATTCAGAACAAACGAAATACGCCTCCATTAAATTGTTAAAGTTTTGCCCGAAACTTTGAAGCCAAAAAGCTTTGCAAAAGAGTTTTGCTTCTCTAACCTACGTGAAGGTTCAGGCTGTGATTTTAGTTTTTGTTTCTGTGTGATTTTAGTTAATAGCTGCAACATGAGGTCACATTCTGTCAGTGCGTTCCAGAACCGCAGAGATCTGTTCAGTTCATTCACAGACGTCATGCCATCATCTGGAACATTTCCTCATAACCACCGCTCCATTTCAAACCCATTTACACTTGATGGTCTATATGGAGACATATCAGATTTAATGATCTCTAATTCAAACATTTCCAGCCGAGCCCAGTTATTGGTGTATTATAGTGTACATTTGATTCACATGTTGGAGTGTGGACTGTTTTAGTGGGGCTTACACTCACATGTTTACTGTAATAAGACCACAAGTATAGGTAAGGCCATGGTTGGCCAATGTAGATTTTGTAGGATCTATAGTGTTTGGTTTTACTGTAATTTGCTCATGGATGCAAATGGAAACTATTGTGTGGTATTTCCCAGTACTGTGTTACAACAATCTCAAACACATGGACTAACCCATAGGATTTGTTTGTTTTAATCTGCAGATTTGTCAATTATGCAACAAAACCACAGCTAGCCTATTGTGTGTGCTACATCTGCTTCATTATAAAGAATAACGTGCCTGAACACTGCACAAATCATTCATTGACACCAATCCACACAGACAAACCCGCTGGTCATCGATGTCCTCACAGGATCTCCTCCTTCTGCGAATGTTCATGCACATTATACACAATCACGGGCTCTCTCACTCAACACATCCCCTCTCTCTCTCTCTCTCTCTCTCTCTCCCCCTCTCTCTCTCTCTCTCTCTCTCTCTCTCTCTCTCTCTCACTCTCTCTCTCTCTCTCTCTCTCTCTCTATCCTCTCTCTCTCTCTCTCTCTCTCTCTCTCTCTCTCTCTCTCTCTCTCTCTCTCTATCCTGTCTGTCTGTCTGTCTGTCTGTCTGTCTGTCTGTCTGTCTGTCTATCTATCTATCTATCTATCTATCTATCTATCATCTCTCTCTCTCTCTCTCTCTCTCTGTCTGTCCTCCATCCATCCATCCATCTCTCTCTCTCTCTCTCTGTTCTCTCCTCTCATCTCTGTCTGCGTCATCTCTCATTGTTCTGCCTCTCAGGAGAGCATCACTTACTTCAACATTCCACCCCCTTCTTCAGTCTCTCCTTCTCTCTCCCTCCCTACCCACGGACAAGCACCACTATACAGCCCATCTCCTCTGTCTCTCTTCTGTCTCTCTCTCTGTCTCTCTCTTCTCTCTCGTGTCTCCTCTCTCACACTCTCTGTCATCTCCTCTCTCACTATTGCCTACCTCGTTTCAAGCTATCTCTACACTCTATTGGATCCGTCCAACACATCTACATCGCGTTCTCATCTCTCGCATCGCTAATTGTTTAGCACAATGCCAGCAACATTAAATCTGCACTCGATTTAAGCACAATACAGCATAGCACGTCTCACTCATCCTCAGTAACTGCTACCCTCTTCATAAAGACAATCACACTTGTTGAAGCCTAATGAACTATACCGCGGTTAATTGTCTCGCAACAGAGTACTATCCTCTTGACTGGACTGCTTTCCAGGCCTCTGAATGGCTTCCTCTTATTATGCTACCATCTCTCGCTCTCTCCAGACCGTCGACCTCGCATAACGCAGCAAGATACTCAAATTGTCTCTAACGGCCAAGGTTTAGCACGATCCTTCTCTCCTTGCCCCTTGCTCGTGAACTCTCGCATGATGGACTCTAAAAGGGCCATTCTATTCAAATCATACATACTTGGTACCTCAAGTCATAAATGTTGTAGACTACAGTGCTCATGTCTCAAACAGTAAAATACTGATCTCTTCATCAGTCGCACATCTTCTCTCATTAAAAGTCCACATCCTCCACTACAGACACAAAATTCACGCTACAATCGTTCTCTCTCAATAAAGAGCTTATGTCAAAATGTGACGACAACGAGATTTACTTCATCTCCTCTCGTGGGTGACTCATTTCATCACTCCAAGTGACCTTCTCCCAAAATGTCTGAATTTGTTTAAAATATTCACTTACTTGGAGAATAAAACTAACAAATACCCCGAATAAAGATGCTATTTAATCATTAAGAAAATTTTGCATCAAAACCTATGTACCAGAGAGGTATATTCGGAAAGTTCCTCTCTTCCCCTCAATCAACGGTCTCTGTGTCACTCATTCGCAGATGTTTCTGCTCTGTGTTACTGGCTGTCCTCGTCTCTCTCTCTCTCTCTGTCTCTCTCTCTCTCTCTCTCTCTCTCTCTCTCTCTCTCTGCAGCTGCAGGTGTCGGGGCAGAGGGAGTGGAGGGGTCATCTGCTGAAATCATGCTGTTCACAGAAGGGCGATGAAAAACATTACATTGTTTTACTAATGAAAAGTAAATGCATATGCTCGCCCAAACCCCCCCGGTCTGTGTCTACAATAAATGTGACATTCAGTGCATATTGCATTCCAACACATCATATTGCATTATTGGGCTTATGGGGAGGTCAATGACTGACCTGACTAATTTACATCACATAAACATTTAGTTGTTTTGCTGTTATCCAAAAAGAGGAACAAGTGCTATATCACATCAGCACCAACAATATTCATAAAACTCCAGTGCCAGGTTCAAAGAAATTCAGAAACGAGAGCAAATGTAAATGTGTGTTATGCCAGTGGATTTCCTCATACACAATGTCAAAATCTTGAATTTGATGTAGTGTGAGATCGAGAGAGGTACTAGCCTATGATGTTGGTTCTTTCTGGTTAACATGTTTGTATCGATTCATAGATACATTTATAGTGGTCTAAAAAAATATTTTAGGTCATGAATAATAAATCAAGTCCAAATGAAAGAAAGTGGCAAGATTTGAGGAAAAATCGAAAGTGTCTTTCGTTTGCAAAACAGAAGATGATTGGGTTGAGCATGTCTCTCTGTATCTAACTGTCTGTAATCTCTCTTTCTTCTTCTGCTTATATTTGGACTCAGACTGTAGGCAATGCAAACACAGACTCTCACTGTCGCTTCATTTCTGTGGTTTGCTTGATCTAAACCGTGTCAAAGTGGGAAAGGATGCCCAGAGGGTTGCAGTTATAATCCAACCAGGAATCCTGCTGTGTTGTTCAGGCAATGCATGATGGGTAGGGCTATCAGGCCAGTGGGTAAATGACACGATCAACTAAAGCCCACATCGACACCCTGCTGAAGAACTGTCATTCTTCAAAAGTATTTTTGGGGGCTTTTAATGGGATGATTTTTGATTTTGCAAAGGTTTTTACCCTCTTGTAAAAATACCCCAGTGATACTTTGACGTTACCATCTGACACCATCACTGTACTATAATACTGCCATGTATTAATATACCAGAAAATACAAATTCTAAAGCACTGGTGCAGTGAAAGTTAATAGCATCATGCCACGAAAACATAGTATTCAGCAGTAACTGGTGAAGTTGTCTGTGAATTAGTGTAGTGAAATAAGTGTTGTTCAAACATTTTTCACTCGCTGCGTTTACACTCGATGTGGCAGCGGCGTGACCTCCTTGCTGTCTCGGCACAGACTGGGATTTGCTGGGGTGAGATTCACCTTTAATGGTTTCGTCACACTCGTGTAGCCCATCTCATTTTGTGTCTGAAAGCTGCGGAGGCCACTATCCCACCGCAGTCGTGATTTATGAGATGCTTTTTACCTCTGTGTGTCTGAATTAGTCCAACATCTACAGAGTCGTGGACAGCATCTAAACACAGGCACTTTGAACACACAATCTCTTTATTTGGATGTTTTATATAAAAAGTCATTATATGTGTAGCACTCAAATAACCAAATGTGCTATTATACCAAAGAAGAAAATTGCATTGCTCTGAGGATCAACTTTGTTTTAGATGTTTTTTTATTCAAAATCTAAAGAAGTAAACAAATTAGATACTTGTTCAAAGACATCTATTGTTGTCTTTGAACAATACAAATATTGCTGCCCCTGAGTAACGAAAAAAACACTTCTCATCTGTAAGAGATCTCAAAGGGTTGCCTGTCAGTCAAACAGCATGATCTATTCCCCTTCCACCAGGGGGCACAATTCTGCCTCAGCTGTACTCCTCTGGTTCTGCACACAATCTTTCTACACACTGTTATGAAAGAGTGTTTATTCCTTATGAAACCATAATCACTAGTGTAGCCTGTCTGTAAAAACTATCAGCTAGTCCAATCCACTGAGGGGAAAATAAGGAAAATCAAGGAGCGGCAGATCTTTATTTGCTCTTGGGAATGAAGATGAGATCACACAGCCAGAGGCCAGTGGTTTCTGTAGAATTGTCTGGTAGTAATTTTTCCAGTTATTTTTCGTCACATGAGAAATTGATAAACAAAACTGCACGCATTTTATCACGTTTAAGCCTACTTTTTATTTCTATACTGTTTTTATGTTGTCTATACTGTTTGTTTTTTAAATGTATTTTATTTATATATAAATAAATTTGAATGGAATTTTTATTGTTTTCTTTGTGATTGGACAGATTTAAACTGACATAATGAACTAACACAGACTCACTTCATGGACTCAATTTTTTACAAAAATAAATAAAAAAATGGTATTGGATGGTAATACCATTCTACTACAATACATGTAACGCAAATTCATATGCCATGATTATTTCTTATTTTACTGTAGAAAGCCATATTTGATAATAATAGTAATAATTTTATGGTACGTTTTGGTAAAGGCCAAAGTTACAGAACTCCATTTAATCAGTGCTGGTCAGCATCCAGCAGCGAGTGCTCATGTTTTACTGTCCTTCAATCTGAGTCAGTGTGTGACCAGCAGATGGTGCTGTGTGAAGGGTTTTAGTGATGATGATGATGACGGGGGAGGGGTGATGTGTATGTGCCTGTCCCTTTAAACCCTGCAGTGCTCTGCCACACATTCTGCCTCTCTATCAAACACTTTGGCTTGGGAATCTCATACAGCTTTATGTTTAATAAACACACACACAAACTTTAACACGCACAACTCTACAATATGATTATTCCATGCCTCACGGCCCAACAGAGATAACGTCCCGGCCGCATGTGTGCCTGCCACATCTGCAGTAAAATGACAGGATGTGTATGGCTGTAGGGCATTCCAAAGGGACGGTCTGGAATGAGGCAGAACAATGCGGGGGGCAGTGAAACCCATCAGCCAGAATAGAATGAGACCTCCACCCTTCTTTCATCCTTCCATTCCTCCCTCTTCCTCTTCCTTCCTCCCCTGCTCCGTATTTCACACCCCTGCGTCCCGAACAATCAAATGGCTGGCCGGGGCCTCCGCTCGGGGTCCGCGTGAGGAAATCAATAACAATGTCATAAGTACAGATGCCAAAAACGAGAGGATTTATCCCGTTTTATGTGAATACACTCGACTGCAACGCTCGCATTTATTACTGCGACTCGGGCCCTGCGATGGCAGAAAGACGTATGGCTGTTTGACTGCTCGCAGCTCCGCCGCAACATGTTTTCTTTGGAAATAAATCCACCCTGTAGAGTATCTGATCAGCGTGATATAATCGAGGTCTGTTCGCCGGTGACAGCAGGTAATGTTCGCCGCACAGGAACGCGTTATTGATGAAAGAACCGATCTCCGGGGTGGGTCTGATTCACGAGCGCATGATTTACAACAATTATTGGCCTAACCTACTGCGTGTATCGTGTACTGTACGTATCTGTATGAGGACAGAACACGGACACACAGGGTGGAGTGGGGGTTGTTCTGAATGCTGGTGAACTACACCTCTGCCGAGGGCATTGTCCTGTCTAGACAGAAATCTGCCCCATTCTCTGCTGGGCTTTTACGGCCCTAGTTTTACAGCCCGGCGTAAATAGAGCCATAGGCCACCAATTCCACACTTGTGTGTGTGAGAGAGAGAAGGCATCTGTGCTTGTGTGCATTGTGTATTTGCATGTAAATATCTGTCTCGTAGCTAAAACTGAGCACGGCACCAAACACCAGGGTTATAAAGTAGCCTTCTGCAGATGCACGTACAGTAGTCGCCAAAAGTCAAGTCCGTCTGGATAGCACATTTATACAATGTGTGCGTTAAAGCTCTCTCGGATTAGATTAAACAAACCTATTATATGAGGTTTATGGTTCAAAATGTACACAAATAAGCATTGAAACGCTATGCTCAGAGGAAATAAAGCAAACATTGAGTGCAATTATTCTTTATACTACAGCAGTCATCGTCGCAGTTCATGACTCAATACGTTGTGCTCGTTTATATAAGTTTATAAATCAAACAATAAAACAGTACAGTGTAGCATTGGACACATGGATAGTGGAGACTTCATCGAGGATCTATTGCATGTCACCAGCAGTTCTGCTTTTGGCATGCAGTTTCTGGACCGAATTAAGTGATCCGCGCGGGTTCTGGTCTATTTGAGAGTATGATTTAGTGACGTGAGGTCATAAGGATTGTTTCGTTTGGCTGTAGTTTGCAGCTTGGGAGTTTTCACTGTGAGATTTGGCCTCGCTGGAAGGGCCCTTCCTGCTCTGGGACCTTCTTCAGTTTACTACTTCCTTCTGGTGCAGACAAGCGGACCAATGGAGTGTCAGATCGCTCTTAGATGTTTGTATATATTTGTCAGGCTGTTGAATAAGGGTGCTGATGTCTCCGGCATGGCTGAACACAATCGCAGCTTCTTATGACACAGCATGAGAGGAACGGGCCTTCAGGTTGTTCAAAACAAGAACCTTTAGAAGCAGATGTGACTAATGATATACCTTGAGATAAATCCCACGCAGTGTTGGGTAAGTTACTCTGAAAAAGTAATTAATTACTAGTAACTAATTACATATTCAATAGTGTAATTAGATTACTGTACAAATTACTCTCTCCAAAAAGTATTTAAATACTTATTACTAATTACTTTCTATATCCTACATCCATCTTGATTAGTTAAGTGATTCAAGGATAGACATGAAACGGCTCTTTTAATTCATTCAAATAAATAATATTAAACTACATAAAGTAGTATTATTAACTGACCAAAGTATTACAAATGTGAGAATTATACATTAAAGCGCGGATTTTAAAGTTAGACTTTGAATTTTGATGTCAATTCCACTATTGCACACATATATTACACAAAGTATTTAGTTTAATTACATCAGAAGTAACTGTAATTAAATTACAGAAAAAATAAGAGTAATGCCTTACTTTACTTTTTCAAGGGAAAAGTAATTAAATTACAGTAACTAATTACTTAGTAACTAGTTACACCCAACACTGATCCCACATATTGTCATCAAGATCAGTGTTTGCTCTCTTAATCCTCCATGTTGTTGTTTCTACTTTTTTCTCTTTTAACCATTACTTTCCTATGTTTTTGGACATGGAACAATGGTATTCTTGAAGTATCCTTCTGCGAATCCTGATGTAATAATTCAGGACCGTGTTATATCATCTGATAGCAACACTGTCCCATCGTAAAGCCACAATTCTTGTCGATACTAAAGTGAAACATAACTGACACTCCTGTATGTCTCTTCAGCTACAAAAGAGCAACCTGTGAGCAATAACATTCTGGAGTTGTAGAAATACTTAAAAGGAAACATGATGAAACAAGTATGTTTACAGGTGGATTCAGAAAGAGAGAGAGAGGAGAAGGTTATGGAGGAAACAGCTGTTGGTAACAAGCCTCAAGCAATACAGCGACAACAATAAAACGATCTGTGCTGCTGGTGTCTCTGAACTCCCTCGAGTTGATCAAATTCACACCCCACTATATGAGACCACCATGCAGAAGCATGTCTCGGAACGTAAACGATTCCTAAAACAAGTACCAGTCTAACCTACAAAAGCAAGGGTGTTGGGGCAAAAATATACTCGACATTTAACATGTAGGAATGTAGTGAACGCAAAACATTTTACATTAAAGTACGTTTGCATATACTTCTAAACAAAGTCAAAAATCTCCAAGAATCCCTTGCAGGTGACAAATATTGTCTCCTAATATTAAGTACATTTCTGACCAGTGGCACCGCTAGCTGTTCTGGGTCCCCTGACTAAATTGTAAGCTTTGCCCTTGGTCCATTCGCGATCACCTAACGGGGTCCCCCTTTGGTCTGTCTGCGAACACTTCAACCACCATGCTCCCCCCCATGGTGGAATTTTATTTTAGAGGTTAAGAGTAAAAAAAAACAAGGTAATCATACAATAATCATACAATCACATGCAAATAACCTTGAGTATTTTTTCTCTTTGATTATAAATGAAATTTCTTCATGATTAAAACTAACATTGTCTACTTGTGTCCTTGTGACCTGTAAATCTGATCTCTAACAAGTTCCTCTGTTAATAATAAAGCAGAACTCTTGTGCATGGAATTTGGCAATAAATAACAAAGATGTTTATAATGTGTCTGTCTAGGATAACAATCACGAGTTGCTGAAAATCACACGACTCACAGTAAGCTGAAATCTGAAAAGATTTGCTCTAAGTGAGGATGGGGAAGCTAGGATAAACCAATCTTATTAAAGAATGATGTCTTATGATGTTCTATCAAATCATATGTGTACTGTTGTTATAAAAACTGTTGTTTCCTTTGGATCAGGACGGGAGTTTTGGGATTTTGCTCTCCCGGCCGGAATTAAAGCAATTTCAAAGGCATGTTCTGGAGTCTTGTCTGTTATTTGCTGTGCAGAAGGTTAGTGTAGGACACTGAAGATCTTATTATTTTTTGAAATATTTAAGTGACAATGTTCTTGAAAAGGGTCAAGACTTTGTCCGACTCAGCAGAAGAGTATAGCTCTGTCCACGTCGAGTGCCCGTGGTGTGTTGGGTGGTGACCTCAGGTGAGGTCACTCCGCTAGGTAAGGGCACCTCGAACACAATTTCTCTAACACCCCTCTTACAGCGCCCCTGTTTCTGACAGTGCTGTTACAGTGTACCCCATAATTCCTTCAATCTTGTGATTTCTGTCTTTGTTTAAATGTCTTTCACTGATTTTTGTAGTTTTACTTTAAGGAGGCAGATGATGTCCCCTGACACTGAGCTGTGTGTGGTCTGTCTCTCTGCGTGTACTCACTCATACAGGTATATGTTTCTGGCTTTTGTTGAACTGTAGAATATGACAAATATCTTACGTATCAGATTAGTCGTTTTCGCTTTTCGTGCTGCTTTTTCACGAGTCTATGAAGTTTTCGGTGTTATATTTAAGCAGTCCATTTATTATCCAGACAATAACCCAGAAAATGTTTCTATGTTGGGAATGGAGTACTCTGGCACACTGTGTGCTACCCTATGCAGTATGCACTGAAATCTTTTGTAACATTTTCTACATTGTAGTCCCATGACCTCATTATGTTGCATATCTATTTTAGCAAGTTGATTTGCATTCTAATGTGATGTTGTGTAAATGTTTTTCCACCATTGTCAGTTCAATTGATTGTTATTGTTATCACATAATGTTATTATTATTAACAACATTTTTATTATTGTTTGCTCTGCATACTGAGAATGGAAGTCAAATGCATTGCATTGTGGGATACCAGCTGCAGTGTATTCTATTATTCATTACACGATATGCACATTTTGGCATACATAATAATAGATCATTTGTAATTGAAAAGTGTATTGAAAAAATGGTAACAATAAGGTTCACAGGGTTTACAGTATGACTTACAGTAAGGTTTCACCATTAGTTAACTATAGTAGTAAGCATGAATTAACGATGAACAACACTTCTACAACAATTTCAACATTTCCTAATACATTTTTAATATCAATATTTGTATCTGTTAGCATTTGTTATTACACAATAAACTAACATGAAAGAACAATGAACAATTATATTAGTATTAACTACATCAACAAAGATGAATAACTGCTGTATATATTGTTGTTTACTTTATGGTGTATTGACTGATGTTATGGTAAAAAACTATCAACAGTATAGCGTGCTGTTCCAAACATATAATGAACTGAACAAACTGTCCTCCTATCAGCTGGCTGATTCAGTTTTTCACAGGATTTAGAAATAAAGAGGGAATGTTCTTTCTATTTCTTGAGCAGGTGTTAAGAATCCAGCGTGCAGGTGGATCCATTTAAAACAACAATAAGAAATCCCACTGCCTGCCTCCTGTTAAAAACATATGTGCCACTTTCAGTGTGTGTTTAAACAAATCTAATGTCTCTAAACCCTTAGTGTTTTACATTTTGTGCCTTTAATATTTGTATCATTTTGTAACAGTTTATAAGCAAAGTAAATCACTAGGTACGTTATGTGTGTGTTGTGTACAACATAATCTCAGCGGTAACACCTGTCAGCTTTCTGCTGTCTCTTCTCAGGTCAGGAGTTATGATGCTCATGGGTCTAAACACTCACACGCCTAATAAACAATAACATCTGCTTGTTAAAACTTTACTTGTAACTTTTACTGGTTAAAGTGGTGAAAGGTCCAGCATTGAATTCTGCTATTGTGAATGCCGTCGAAATTCAGCTCAGCCTGTGCTGGGGATGATTTGATATGCGTGTGTTATATGTTATATGCTATATTTATACAAATATTTTACGACTTTTTGAGGATGATATCCAGTCAGTGGCATTGACCAGTTCCCACCACATCTTTTCACCCAAACGCAAACTTTTAAGTCTTAGATCAAAATGTTGGCTCACCATAGTTTTTATATACATCAAGTTACAATCAGACATTATTAATTGTAATGAGTTTGTTGTTATTTAAAATTTATTATTAAACATTATTTAATTTGTTTATACATTTTTTTACAAGCACACAAACAGGCACACGCGCGCACACGCACGCACGCACACGCACACGCACACACACGCACACACGCACACACGCTTTACCATTACCACTAGGGGGCAAAGTAACTCCAACAATTTACTTGGCAATGAGCATTGAAATGTTTACCTGTTACAAAATTATATTATATTACAATTCGAATAATGTCCACAGTTTTGTGTTAGGGTTATAATTACTTTTATTCATTAGTTAGCTATGAAATCAAAAGACAAAAACAATAGTGAGTGTCTGTGCTTGATTTAATTTGTAGGGTATAGCTTCCTATGTGTGTGTCCTGTTATGTCCCCACAAAGGTAATACCTGTAATTTTTTACTTTGTGGGGAACATTTTTGGAAAGCATATTAAATTATGTTGATCTAAAAATGTAAAGTACAGAATGTTTTCTGGGAAGAATAGGGGATACAATATACAGTATGAAGATCATTATGTGCACAGAAATTCCCCATAAAGCATGTAAACCCAACGTGTGTGCGTGTGTGTGTGTGTGTGTTTGTGTGTACCCACAACGATATAAATGTTTTACTGTGCTGGAACATTTTTGGTCCCAGTGAGGAAAATGGCGTGTAGGGAAAAGGGATAGAATATAGATTTGTACAGTATAAAACCCATTATCCCTGTGGAAAGTCCCCATAAAACACATACACTCAAGTCAAGTGGTTCCACGCAACAATATTAAGTCATTTGAACAAATAACACTTATAAAGTAAACACAAAATAAATTTAAGCAATGTTGACAAAACTTTTTTGAGTAAATCCAAACCATTCAGATTGTACCAGTAATTTTAAGTTAATTGAACTCAATATTTATCTGTCTCAATTGTACTTTTTGTTGTCGTACATAAATGATATACAGACTTACTGCATGTAAGTCAAAACACAATGAGCAAATCAGATGAGAGGCATCTCAGTACTGGCATTAGCACAGTTAAAGCTCATTGAATGATGCAGTAGACATCATGGGTGCGTTGAAACCTCTCACAACATAAGCACATGTACCACTCTTCTAAACAATGGTCACCCTAAAACTCAAAAATACAACAAACTCTTTTAAACCTCAAAGATAAATGAACATTAAGCACAAACAAGTCTTTTTTCTTTACTGAAAAACACTTAAAATAACACTAAATTTCGACATTTACTGCCTAAACGCAGTCTTACGCAAAGCATGCTGGGAACTGAAAACCCCCTCAACCAATCATGTTGAATTAACTTGTTTATATTAAGTAAACTCAACAATTTTGCGTTCTACTCAACGATGTTAAGTTGACCAGTCAAACACTTGTTAAGTAAAGCTGACAGATCTAAATGTTAGTATAAATAACATAGTTAACTTGCGTTAATTCAGTTACTTGCATTCTTTATGTACTGTGAACAAGGATGGGTTAAGTCAAACTAACAGCAGCGACAGTTCATTTTTTTGAGTGTGTGACGTTACATTCTGAAACACAAAATGACAAGGATGAAAAAGACATGTACACACTCGCTCTGTTTTTCATAGGATGTGTTCTAAAGAAGCCGTTACTGCTTTCGATCTGCATGAAGCTGACAGACATGCCTCAAACACAATTACAGAATCACTAAGCTTCATGAGTCAACATGCAAGAATAAGAAGCACATCGTGTTTATGTTAAAGGCCTATACTGTATATACAGTATTTTAATTAAAAAAGGTAAAACACATTTAACAGTTCTTGGTTTATGGTACAGGATCCCTGTGTAACTGTACTTCATACTGTGGAGAAGGCATCCTGCTGAATCGGCTATATATGTGTGTGTGTGTGCGTTGCTGAGATTGCTGTTGACATCATTACTCAGGAGCCTTACTGTTCACATCAATCTTTCTGCTCATAAACACACACACTGTCCTGAGGTGAGGGAATTTCTCATCTCTGGGTTCAGGTGGGGGTCACACACACGCGCGCACGCACACACACACACACACACACACACACACACACACACACACACACACACAGTCTTCTCTAATGTGACACATCCACTGCAGGTAAAATAATGGAGAACACTGACAACAACGGTAACTCACTTTTAAACAAGATTATTGTATTAAATTAAACAACAGCAGAAGTGTGATTTTCCAGCAGGGTGCATGAAACACAAGACAGATTTTGGGCCTTTGATGTCAACAAGAAAAAGTTGATTGTATTATTTGCATTTAGCGTCGTTTTTTCCACGCAGAACATCACAACAGACCTGCAGCCATCAACTGCTCTAATGCAACTTTAAATCAGCATGTCTCAAAATACACAGTCTTTTCCAACCTTTCTTTTGTTCTGTACGGTAGCTGTTTGGTGTGATTGAAATCACTGGATGAGATACTGTGAGCGCACCGGAGAGGTCAGGCTCTCCTCTTCTGCTCTTTGCGCTTCACTTGATCCACTGTAACTGTGGAGGACACACGGAGTCGTTTTGGAGACCCCTCCTCCTCGAACCCACGGGTCTGTGGTCTGTGAGCGTGTGTCATTCAGTGGCAGGCGTGTGCGGCGGGATCATGAGCTCGTGTGCCCTGATCTACAGCGTAACCTGTCCACATCATTAACACTGAAATGCACAGGCCAAGCATGGATGTGTGATCTATCAGCAGCCCATACATTACACTTTTTAACCTCAAAACATCTACTAGAAATTGCTATAATCATCATTTTACATTGCCACATCATTACCTAAGATTCAGACTTCCAAAACCGATTGGAATTAAGTGATGTAAAATTTAGTGCAGTTAGTAAAAATCTTAATTCATCTTTGAATCCCAATTTAAGATTTGACTGCACATGCAGGAATCAATCAGTCAGAGTCTTTTTAATCAGAAAATTCAGACAGATATCTTTAATTTCTCTAGTATTTCTATGAGATTAAATGGAGGGCAAATGAAAACTTTGCTTAAATCTCATCTGTGTCTCAGATATTTTTCCTGAGAAAAAAGTCATAAATCTCACAAATGTGTCTGTCATTAGAGTTTGTGAAGAGATGTCAACAATGTGTCAAACTGAGCTCAGATCTGTCAAGTCAATATCGAAAGTCAATATTATTGAAGATCTCAATATTAACTTGAACATTTCTCATCAGATTTACCCAAATCCAGATTATTTTACCTGTAAACAATCTACATGCATTTTAAACCTCCATACTCTTCATGCGTTTGAAAATAGGTGTATCAAGTCCTGTTTTTAAACGGAAGAGCTGCCATCAGTTGAAACAGTTCAATAGAAATGTTGTCTGATTCAGAATCAGGTCGTTGGTCAAGAGATCGTTTCAAAGTGTGTATAGGGAATAATTGATGTTTTTTTGGCTGCCCTTTCTTTATATGATGTTAACTTGACATTTGCGTTGATTTATTTCATTGAATGCACACACCTCAAAGTTTGTCATCAGTTTTTCATTTTGTGATTTAGTCTACCACTTGCTCAAACTTACTTAACTGTTTTACTAAGTGCCATCATTTATCCATATTTACAATGCAGTCGTAATGCTTATTTCATACCTTCTGCGATGGAAGCAAATGATGCACAGAGAGTAAGACGGGAGGACTTTCTGACCGTGCCATGAACTTGCTTAGAGGAGCAAAGGTCATCTGACAGGTCAAAGTTCAGGATTCATGCTGGTATCCAACAATGAGGAGATTCAAAAGGAAAGCACAAACTCAGAGTCAAAATCAGAACGACACCACGGCACAGACTCACGGTCTGCTCAGCACATCTCATGTACAATATGTAAAGTCATTAATAATTATTTATAGAATTTTGTATTTCTGTAGCAAGATAGAAGCAAGACAGATTCTGTGAGTGTGTGAGTAAGGAAACTCAATGTGATTTGAAGAGTGTGTTATTAAACACTTGTGGAATAGTATGTGAGTATTAAAAACCAGAGAGTTCGGTCTATAAATTCTGGTTAGATTAACTGCGTTTCATACAGCAGACTTCCATACGCTCATCAGGTGAATTTTAGTTGATTGCATCTTTCTAACAAATTGGTGCCATTTGTGTCCCCAATAATTTTTTTCAATCTTAATAAGGATGTCTTTTTGGCCTTCCCCTAGTTGATACTATGTATTTGTAAAAATGATTTCCCCAGAATGTGTGTCATCCCTGTTACCATCATATTTTGAATAAAAGAAAAGATGAAGTCCTCTATGTTATTACCCTGAAGGTATAGTCCTAAAAGCTGAACTCTACAACTGTGAAACACTTGATCATTAAAACTGTGGGTTTATAAAGTATCAAAATTGAGCACTTTTTTGGTTAGTTCGTAAATTTAAGTCACTATAAACCTTTGAGCTAAGACCAAGACACAACACTTAAAGTCCGTGTAAACCAATATTACATATGTGCTCTGAGTGTGTCACACCATTAGAAAATGTGTTTTTAACCAAATCAACCCAATTTGAAAGATAAAAAAGTAAAGTAAAGCAGTACTCTCTGCTCTCAAACGCTGGGGGCCCACTCGCATCTCTCGACCTGAGCAGACCACTCATGCTAAGGCACTCTAGTGTTAGGGGAGGGACCATCAGTGTTGCCAGATTGGAAATGGCCCACTATCGTACCAGAAGCTCAAAATTATCGTACACGAGTCAAACGAACAGAATACAGCTATTTATTTAGACGAACAATTTTTGACACAACCGTCATTGCCTGAAACAGGTCTTAGCCAAAAAACTGGGGTCCTTTTCCCACTCCGTTCTGTATGTTTTCTGTCGGTGCATACTTTTAGGCTGCTCCATACACTTCCCCTTTCTCCACATTCCTTTTTAGGACTGACCTAAGCGCCGCTGCAGCGGGAACGTTAACTTCTGCGCGAGAATGCTAACTTGTGCTTGTGAGAGTGAGTCATTTTCCACGTTGATTGCCCGTGAAGACTTCTGTGAGTAACTGCGCATTTACGTTCTTCTCATAATCATGACGGCAGACGTAGGATCCACAGCTAGATCAATGAGTAGAAGCCACAATGATTAGAACGACCATCATCTGAAGTGTCACAAAATTCTGAAATTATTGTACATTATGGGATTTTTTTTCATTATTGATTGTACGTAGTACAGATGTCAAAATTGTGGTACAAATACGATAATTATGGTACGTTTTGTAACACTGGGGACCATGCGTGCTTGGACGCTCCATTGCATCATCAAGCCACCGTTTTAGCCCCGCCCAAAATATCCTAAAGGTGAAAACCTGTTTAACGGTTTAACGCCCCAAATACTTGAGAGTCTTAGTAATGTGATTCAGCAATACATTTCTAACACGTATAATGTGTTTAAACACTTCTCAGAATTTACACAGACTTTCAACCCTGTTACTGCACATTTCTGAACATGAAATAGACTTTAAAAGGTTATTTTAGCAGAATTCTTACGAGCATTTATCTTAAAAATCACATTATTAGAATAGGTAAAGTTAGACCAATGATACAATACAATATTAAACCAAGTTCTGTAGAATGTAGTGTTATGACCCCCGTCTGAGGGGGAGGCCGCAACATAAAGTGGATCATAGAAAATATGTTTGTTTTATCTTTTAAATGATGTTTTAAAGACCACAGTGGAGGCACTGCATCAGGGGTGAACGCAGAGGACAGCACAAGGAGGAGAGTACAAACAACACATTTATGTGAATATAGCGCAGCAGCGAAGTGTTCCATGTGTTTACTCAGCAGTAAAAACTCTGTCGCAAAAATAGGATTATGGTCAAAGTGCACGTTTCTTGTGGTTTAGTTGTTGTTCCCTAAGGTAGAAAAATAGTTTTTGAAGAAACACAAGCCACAAAGACACGCTGTAGCTAGAACACATGTTCTTCAGTGTATCTCAGAAAGACAAGTTTGAATGCGGGTTGCAATATTTCCCAATCCGCTTCCCTTTGCCTCTAATATTACTGGCACTCTTTACTTCTATACTCATTATATCAAATATCAAATAAACAAACAAACAAACAAACAAAAAAGCTCAGGGTTCGGTGGTTATTTTTAAGCAGTGTTGAGTAGACATGCAGCTCAAGTGGTGTAAACTCAGACCAGCAGTGTGTGTGTTATCTCGCCGAGAGCGGGTGTCATAAAGCGTGAGTCCAGTGTTTGATCTCAGCTGCAGACAGCTGGTGTGAGAGAGCGCAGAGCCTCTTCCCGTTCTCTCTGGCTCTTCTTCACTGGTTCATATCTCTGTAGGGCAGGAGGGCAGCTGCTCTATCGGGCGTGTTGAAGGATCAGAGGTGATGAAGGGGAGGATGGAGAGAGATGCTCACACATCCCACTCACCCTTCATTTCTCTTCTCAGATATGTGCCACAGCCGTGTTCAAAACACAGCCCAAACAAGTGTTGCATTCTCAGCACTGCCACAAGAGGCGCTATAGAGCAGTCGTGTGAACTGTTGTCTCTGTCAGGTCAACTACTTTCATGGCAAACTTTGGGAAGTATTTTAGTTTTAGTTTAGTTTATTTATTTTCAGATATTAATTGTAGTGTTGTTAATAAAAAAATTGCCAACATTTTTCGTTCATGTTCTTAGAATATCTAGGCCAATATTTTTTATTTATTTCATTAAACAGAAATGTTTTAGTTTTAGTAAACCACTTTAAATTTATTGTATTTAAGTCGCTGTTTCGTTGAGAGAAGTAGCTGACAGCAGACTGGGAGGAGTTAGTTAACCTTCTGCTCAAGACCTCAAACTGACATCTTTAGAGAAGGATCACCACTCCAGAGCAGAAATACAGAAATACATTTCAAGAGTTTGGTTCCAAAATGAGAAAATCTTTTTCAAAAATCACAATTTTTATTGTGCATTTCAATTAATATCACTCAAACTGTTGGTTTGTTTTTGATAACTAAAAAAATTCAGCTAACTAACACAATAAAACATGATAACATAATAAAAAACATGATTTAAAGAGTTTTTGGAACCAAACCCTTCATTTACACATTATGATTCAATATATATAAAAAACATTTGTATGGATTGATGGATATAATATTATATAATATAATGTTATATACATAATTTATAAAAAACTAGTAATGCGTGCCAACAAACTAACTTTTTGATTTTATCTGGACTCATTTACTTAGAGATGTTTGTGTTGTGGTGTAAGTAGTCATTTCATTCTGAACACAAGGCAGATGTTTCATTACACCTCTGTCCACTAGGGGGAAAATCTCTCGGGCAACTGTGCTGAGATCAGTCTGTGTGTGTCTCATGTGTCCAGTCTGCTGTGGGTGATGGAGAGCGCTTTTAATTCGCTGGTTTTCATGTGGCTCTCCTGTTTTTGCCAAGTGGTTGATGTCCTTAGGGCAACATCATGTTGACCCTGAGACAACATTTAAATTAACCAATCAGATATCAGAAATAAATTTATAGTTTATTTTAAATGTAATCTTCCAACCAGGATTAGGTGCTTCTAGACCATTGTTTCTCACTTATCATTTCCCTCTGATTTTAGGGGTAAGCTATGGTTTGGGTTGGGGTTTGGTGCGGGATTAGGTTTTATTTATAAAAATGTTGTCCTTAGGTCAACAAAATATGTTGCCTTGAGGACATCAACCACTTGGCAAAATCAGGTCGAGCTTTTCATGTGCCATTACTGAAATTTAGACTCACCTGAACCAGTACTCTACTGTACTGATGCGAGAAACTTCAACAACCCTCAAACCTTTTCACTCGGAAGATGCAGAACAAATGCAAACATCCATATACAGCTGCAAGAGATCATGTGGTCTGATCCTCGCCTCCCATACACCCAGCGGTGTAAAGGTCATCATAGATGGCCAGAGATTATAATGTTCCTTTTCTGTCAACACAACTTTCAGACGTTTTCAGCTGTCAGGGTTTCTAAGCTCTCTCGCTCATGTTGATGGGACAGTGGAGCAGTGGAATCTGTGGTTTACCGGCTCAGTTGCTGTCTAACAGTTTTACGTTTACATGCAGAGGCTGTGGTTTCATTCCTGTCAAGACAACATCATGGCCGATCAAAACTGGTATTGCACCTTAAACATTGAACATCATGTTCGGGTGTGTTTCTCTCTCTCTTACACATATATAATCTTACCGTCATGCTGTCGTGTTTCCTGTGCGTGTCAACAGGGTAATGTTGTGAAACCGAGCAGCTTTCATGAATTATATCCTCTGAGGTTATGCAATTATACAACCTTTACCCCAGGAAACACACAAAAGTCCTCTGTGCTTTGAAGATGACTGGTAGAAGATAAATAACTTCCAGCATTTTCCTGAAAAGAGACCGAAGGAGAGAGAGAGGGAGAGAAATCTACGGACCCTTGAACTCCTGACCTCTTGTATCCAACACTGTCACTGATGAGACCTAAATGACTCTATGCATGAACGTATGCACACATGCGTCAGTCTCGCGTGTCTCACCCTGTCTGACCCTCACTGCAATCTAAAGCGTGTTTTTCCAGGCCACCTCATCCCTGTATAGTTAATACACTGTAGTTATGATTTAACCATCAATCAACACGCAGCCACCCAACACCACCTTAAACAAAACCTATAGAGAACTCCATTCATTCTCTATTAAGCTATGACATATTCCTCTGGTCTGTGTGTGTGCGTGTGCGTAAAAACGAGCTTGTGAATGTGAGACGGATGTAGACGGATAGAGACTGAGATATGAAGTGATGCTGCTGTGTCAGTAAGAGAGCAAACACTGACATATGAGTAGAAACACACATTCATCTAAACACACTCACACGCACATTGTTTTTCCATTTGAATCTTACTCCGACACTTTATACACTATCAGTGCTTCTGTCCTGGGTGAAATATAGTACAGATCTCACTTCACTCCTGTCAGCATTTCTCAGATGCACCAGACACGTGAAGAGGAGTGAACCGTTGTGTCTTATCACTCCATTAACACCAGAACCGAAACATAGTGGGACATTAGCAACATTTAATCAAATGTTTGAATGTCATTGAATTAGATTTAAGCAACATCACACGAGCGAGAGTTTGTTAGAGCTGCATGGTTGTTATTCCAGGCTGCAGGCGATCACAGCGTGCCGATATACTGCCATAACACACACTGTGAGTCTGATATTACTTCAACGGTTCAGTGGACTGTGGACTGAAGTTAGAGTAAAACAATGACTGTCAAACAGTGGTGTAAAGTATTTGAATAAATGTAATCAGTCACTGTACTTAAGTATCTTTTTATTTAACAGTTTGACTGAAGACACCTTTTTGAAGGATATTGAGCTTATAACTGAGACTTGGGTGTTTGTAATAGATGCACACTGTAAAACTTTGCTGTAGTTTTTGCAGCAGGTTTGCCAGTAACTTACTGTAGATTTAATTACTACTTAATATACTTTCCAATTAGTACTGTTTTCAATTACTTTAATCAAAATGAAAACACTTTGACTTTTGAGATTCAAAATGAGCAAGAAGAGACTGGCATTAGCTCAGCAACACTGCAAAAAATGACATTCTTCTTCAGCAATTTTCGCTTGTGTTCTGTAAAAAACATTTAAAACTTCTTAAATTACGATACATTTACATAACAAGAAAAGTGACCCAAGATATTTAGTCTTGTTTTATGAAAGAAAAATATATAAATTAGGTTCGTTTATGCTTAACAAAATTGTACATTAAATCTACAGTAATTTACTGGCAAACCTGCTGCGAAACTACAGCAAAGATTTACAGTGTAGGCTATGGTGTCGACTTTGATGTGTTGCAATTTTGAGGTGTTCAGTTTGATGCGATTGCTCTCCTCACGAATCACGAATTTCTTGTTTTTCACTGACATGTCTCTTAAGTGTGAGCCTACATTCAGTATGAGTAAAATACTCAAGTACTGCAAAATCAGATACTCTAAGACTTTTACTCTTGGAATTCGTGACTTGTAACTTGTAATGGGGTAATTTTCACTGTAAGCTATCTGTACTTTTACTCAAGTGTGGTTTTCAGGTACTCTTTACAGCTGTCAAAAAACATTCTTGCTTGTGGAACTTCTTTCTTAAGCCACGGATTGAGAATCTGCTGTTGCTGGTTCAAAAGAAGCATCAAGGCTTCCATTAGTAGAACAATTTTTTTTAAATCCAGGACCCACCTGGACAGGCATAATCATTTGCAAGACCTAACGAAATAATGTAAATACGGGGAAAATGCGGATATATAAATTTAGGGTAGTTTTTATCTTTCTTGTTATTGTATGAATGAAATATAAATTCATCTGAAATACCAAAATACCTTCTCTAACCAATGTCATTGCTAGTCATTAACTGGATTAAACTGTTGTGTCGTGTCACTCACTCAACAGCAAAGTGACTTTGTGCATCTCACCACTGAACCACCCACAGATCAAAAAACCCTCAGTTGGAAAACGTCACTTTACAATTAGCAACAATGGCTGTTTGATAAGTTACTGTGTAGCGTGAACTATGTGTGTGTGTGTGTGTGTGTGTGTGTCCCAGTAATGTTCTAGTGTTATATCAAAGCAATCTAGGAAGTGCTCACTCAGATTTCAAAACAGACTGTTAAATAAAACTAAATATCAATTCAATTGACATTTGAGGAAGATAGCAACACCATTTCACAAAAGCAGTTTATTAGGTTTAAAGTGACAAACCCATTGACAAAAAGAGTTCAGGACACTTTCTGCTTGTCAAGTGTTGAAACATATTAGAATGATGAACTGATGTACACACTGACTAAAAATCATAGTGAGAAACTATTGTTGTTGTGGTAACACTTTACATTAAGGAACTGTGTTCATTAATGATAAATAAGTCTTTACAAATGCATTATAAAGCAGTTATAACTGCATGAATAAAAGGGGGAACGAAAATACCTGCCAAATAGTGAGCCATTTTTAACTCACATGTTGTAAATGCTTAATAAATGTATTTCTTCATTATTTATTTGACTCGAAAGCAGATTCATTATTATCTTGATGTTGTTTGCAAAAAAGGCTGTCAGCTTGGAGAATGTAGGGTGTTATGTTGGTTTTTCTTATTATATATATATATGATTTCCTTCATTTTGTTTGGTGTGTTTGACTGTTTTTTTTTTTGTTAAAAAATATTTGAGGGTTTATCAAGGTTTTTTCCTTTTTACTTCAATTCACTTTTAAAATTGATATCGAAGAAAGGTAGCTTTTTTATTTCACAGATAGACCATTTATTTAATGTTGAATATATTAAGGTTATTATAAGGTACTAAAGTCAAATCAGGAGCTGATTCGACATCCATAAGTACTGAGAACCCAAAGGATTTAGCCACAAATCTGCAAGTCTGGTCAAACTTGTTTTCAAATCAGTCTGAATTTAAAGATTTAAATCTGTATTTCTCACTTATTTTCTGTGCTCTAAATGCTTTGGATTACATTTCAATGTGTCATTAAAACACAGTACGCCTCTCGTTCTGTCGTCTTTTGTGTGATTTCCGCTTAAGCGCATGTACAGTGTATCTGTTATTAAGACATATGTCTACTTTATTGCTGCTAACAATACCAATCAATACTCATGAAGCATGAACAACTGTCAGCTACCACAAATCACAGGACCTGAGTGGGAACTGTCAGTGATCATCTCTCAAACCCTCGCACGAACGTCTGCAACTGCGACTCACATCCAGACTAATTCTGGGTACGTGGAGAGAGACTCACCACGGCACACAGTAAGACTAAACAGTGAGATTCATTGTTGCTGGATGGTTTTATGTTTAATAAAGGAAATGGTACATGACTCAAGCTGTCTCCTCAGAGAACGACTGTGTGTTATATGAAATCCATCATAATAGTGCAGCACAGAGCAGCTGTGTTACCTTATAGGTCAGTTATTGTCCATCAACTGTTTTCTACGAGACTTTGTTTATGAGTGTGTGTCTATGTGTGTGTGTGAGAGAGAGTAATGATGAAATCTCTCTGTAGTTTGAGATCAGAGGGTCAAAGTGATGACAGATGCCCACTTCCTGTTTCTCTGCATGGCAAAGGGCTGAACTTCCTTTTTGTGTGTCGGACGCACACACGCACACACACACACACTCCCATGCACACACACACACACACACATGCACGCACACACACGCACGCACACATGCGCACACACACATTCCTCACTCACACATGGCACACCTCCCCTGTAACCTTCTGTTTGTTTCGCCTTTAATGAGAAGATTCATCTCTGGCACGTGTGTGTGTGGCACTGCACATATTAGCGGTTGTGTATGTGCATGTCTGTGCATGTTTCTACACAACATGAGTTACACTGCTAGTCAAAGTGATATAATGTTTGAAGATATACCATATATCGCTTAAATCCAAATGCTCGAAATTACTTTTCTTAATTTTGAAAAGTTGTTCTTCTCTCTATTTATTTTTCCCCAAGTATAAATTGGCATAAAAACTGTATAATTGTCAAGCAATTTAAACAAGAAGAAAGTATCAAAGTAATAATAATGATACATTTTTTTATAAAAATTAGTATCAATTGTAAACCCTGGATAACAACAATAGTCTTAAGGGTCAATGTTTGGGTCAAATTGAGATTTTTACATAATCTGAAAGCTGATCCGTTGATATTTGGTTTGTTAGGACAATATTTGGCCGAGATGCAAAAGTTTAAAACTCTGGAATCTGAGGGTGAAAAAAAATAATGAGAAAATCACTTTTAAAGTTGTTAATCAGAGGTGCTGTAGCAGGCCATTCACTCACAAAAATAAAGTCTTTATATATTTACGGTAGGAAATTTACAAAATATCTTACATGATCTTTACTTACTATGAAATCCTAATGATTTTTGGCATTAAATAAAAATTGATCATTTTGACCCACACAATGTATTTTTGGCTTTTACTAAAAATGTTCCTGTGCTAATTAAGACTTGTTTTGTGATCCAGGGTCACAATTAGTAACATTGGTTATTAAACTATTGTAATATTACTAAATATGCCAATAGTAACACAAATAGGGTTAATGCTCTCTCTCTCTCTCTCTCTCTCTCTCTCTCTCTCTTGGTTATCTTCACTGTCATCTGAGTTGAGTTGTCTAGCTCTTCTGTTTTACCTCACTGACATTTTTCAAATTCCTCCAGTCTCAGCTACACTCACAAGTTCATAATGACACACATGACACATAAATACATTTTGTTTCTGTACACATATATGCACACGGTCTTTATCTAGCTTACAGTGGCATGATATTGCCTGTCCTTACATCAGAAGGTTACTGTGGTTTGTCAGATGTGTGTGTGTGTTGCAGTACCGCTGGTGTCCAGCTGGGGGAGTCTGTCCTCATGTCTGACTTCACTACGTCCGTCAATGAACGCATGGATTGCATTGGGAAGCCCGACTCATGTTAACGAATGTTGTGTAACTTTTTTCTAGACTCAGGCACTATTTATCTCAATCTTTATATTAAACATAATAAACATCTTCATAAAATATAGACTAAACCATAAATAATTATTTACACACTCGGGTGATTTCTGCATCTCCTCAAAGTCTGGCTGAAGGAAAATGACTGTCTAATATTTGCTCAGGGGAGAGTGAGTGTATTTTTGCTTCAAACCAGAAGAACATAGAGGAAATGGTCTCTTGACCATCTCATCCCTCTTCAGCAGCTCAGGTCATTCGAGGCACAGTATTCATAATGAAGTTTGTGATCAAACCCTCCAGCTTCAGTCCACACTGAGCTAAAATAACACTCACCTGGAGACCATACGTCTACCCAATGTTTAATATCATTTTATAGATGAGTTCATGGCTCAAACTGTCTCCACTCTATTCTGTAAACATCATGTGTTAATAAACACTTTCTGTTTGGCTCTCGCATCCTATCATAAATATGAAAATATTTTTCCTCATAATGCTTGTTGTCAGGATAGTAAAGAGACACTGTTTTTAGGTCAGCAATACCATGCTGACATACAGGTATACTATGGTACTCATTGGTTGCCATATTTAAGTATTAATACGATTTCCTGACAATACCACTGATTTTACATTATTATTACATATTTAAAATTGTTATATTTTTAAGGGTTTACCATGTTATTTTGAAAAAAGAGTAAGAGCATATTTTATAACTCTACATTCTGTGAATGACTTTGATGCTTTGATAAGATGTATTGGGAAACACTATCTATGATATGAGAATGTATGAAATCCTTGTTCAGTGATAGAGAGAAAGGCTATTAAAGTTCAGTGTAAATGGAGTCGAGCAGCGAGACCATCTCAGAGCTTTGGAGCTGGTGTTTTAGGAGTCCCTGTAGTGCACTTATATCTGGCCTGTCTGACAAAACACAACAATAAGAGTCAGACTGCTGTTTGAGTAACGTCTATCCTGACCAATTTCCCACAACTCACTTCACATTTAGTAATTCCTACTTAATCCTGCTAGGCCAAAATGCATCTATCTCAGAAGTGTGTGCGTGTGTTTTCATCTCCTGCCAGAGCAGACAAAACGAATGAATGAAATGAATTATGCCTGATCTTTTGGTAGTCTTTTTGCTGCACGTGTACAGTAGTAATTTCATTTGTTCATTTAACGAACGTTTTAATTACTTTTTCTTTTTGAAGTATTGGTTTTCCTTTGTTTGTTGGTTTAATGTTGTGGGTGTGCAGGATCATAAAATATGTCAAATTAAAACTATGCATCCCAAACAGTAGGTGACATCCCAACTAAATGGTGGCCTGATGGTTTTCAATGATGATGATGTTTTTCAACATGTGCCTTTTCCAGCACCTCACTGAAGGAATGTGAGCTGCTACAATTTATGAACCCGAAAGTGCACTTTAAAGCATCGAAATGAACTAGACAAGTACATTTACGCACAAACAGAATGTGACTGCTGCGGTTTGATGGTATTGTAACATGGTATCGTGTTTGCTTACTTGTAATCTTGCATTGTGTCATTTCCTCCTGCCTGTTTCCTTTTGGATCATTGAAGCATTTTCACTGCAGTTGAGTTTTCCCACCAGCTGTTACAAGTATTCTTTTAGATATATGTCCAAAATAAATGTAAAATTATGGACTTATTCTGCCTTTATATTAGACATTGAATTCAATTTTCACTTGGTAATGAATGATTTTGCAAATGTATTTTACATGCTGTACTTCATATAAAAAGGCACAATGTATGGAACAATTAATACTATAGGACTTTCTGTAATGGGCTACCTGTTATAGTTTTATACGTTCATATGGGCTAAATAAATGATTCATTAAATTAACAAGGAAACTGTTTTTGTTACATTTTCAATTGTTTTGATTGGCTTGATTGATTTTTCAACTTGAACATGGTACATGTGAATTACCGACTCGAAGGTACGAGGCAGCATTAGTTTTAGCAAAAAGTCTTTAATTTTACTATTCAAATGCTGGTTGATTGCTGGCCTAGCTGGAGGAATAACACAGCTGTTTGTCAGCAAAACTCACATGGTTTTTCTAATGCTTGTTAACTGAAGCCTCGCTGGCTATGCTTGTAAATCCAGCAGTTTTGTTTCTGTTGGTATATGAAGGCAATCTGGGATGCAAACATATTCTTAGTCAAAGCCAGCATTAAATCCATCATTCATTTACAGTCCAGCTTCTGATCTCACCTGTACTGAAACATGATCCACTTCCCGTCTGCACCGATCGAAACGCACTCCCCCACAGGATGGGTATATTTAACCCTCAACGTCTCCTCGCATTACCGCAGCCATTATGCGTTAGTTAAAGGCTGCGAGTGGTGTGCAGGGTTCTCTGCCTCCCTGACCAGCTGCTGAACCCTCACACACTCCTGGAAAACACGCTTGGGCCGCGCTGCTCGTTTGTCACACGGCACACTGACAGTAAAAGGTCATCGCCTCCCATCGCTGCGAGCCAGAAACAGCAGCTTCCATATTACCCAGCACAACGGATTTGTTTAAGACTGGGAAGACAAATGCACACTCACACACACACTCAGAGCTTTATCTAATCTAGGCCACCTGTCTGTGCGTCTACCTCCCAGGCGGCAGAGGGATGTGGCAGAGAGACAGTGTGCAGAGCTGCCCGCTGCAGTCATGTACCCATAACAATGAACACTGTGTGTCTCATTCTCATCACCGGAGACCTTAGGGTGGACGATCAAGAGACTTTATGATGAAAGACTCACTGTAGCGCACAAAAAAGTCACAAACGGATGTCCCCGAGTGACATCTGCTCTGTAAAAAATCCATCTCGCAAAGTGTTCTCCTTACACTGATACATAAGTAACTTGGACATAGAATTATTTAATTAAATGAGTCCAATGATTGTTTTACATATACTGAACGAAATGAGCCTAAACATGTTTTTAACAAAGATTATTGTGTTGCCTTGACTTAGATTTTTAAGTTTTTGGCCAAAATGCGTCAGAAAGTTTGCCCAACTTACAAAACAGTGTATTCTGAACAAACAATATTGCAAGAGTTTGAAAGTTCCCAAGATGCATTGCAGCATGCTCAATTCTGTGTTTCCTATTTGTTTTTCTTTTAAAGACTAGTGTTTTAGTTTTAATTTATGCTTTAATAGCGTTAGTTATCTGTTGTGTTTAGAGTTTTCTAATGAATGATGGTTTTGATTGTTACCATGGTTGAGGTTTGTGTGTTCAATGTTGAGGTGTAAGTGCATGACACAATGGAACAGCCGGTATAAATGCACTCGACACAAACTGTTTAAACAGTTTTTGATCAAAGTTTTGGTCCGTTTGAGGCAGAAAACATGTACAGTTGTAGTAAAAGACAAATAAATTAGGTTGTTTTTAAATAACCAATCCATATTCTCTATTTATGTTCAGTCAACAAAAATATCTTCTTCTGTTGTACATTAGGTAAACTTGACAATGTTGTGACAACTAATGACTTAAACATACATTTTTAAGTTTGGTGGACTTCAGTCTGTGTTTGTTGAGTTAACTCAAAAACGTGCTTGTGATAGGTTGCCTTATTATTTTAAGTTGACTCAACTCTTTTGTTTACACTGAAGACTAAATTACCAAAATGACTGTGTTATTCAAATGACTGGTATTTTAATTGTGGTTAATAACTTGAGTACACTCTGTACACCCTAATGAGCACATTACAACGCCCTAATAAGTAGCCTAAAACCGTACACTGTAAACCCAAATGTTCAAAATAATCAAACAGATTAAGTAATGCAAACTTAATTGTATAAAAATTGTATTGTATTTATAAAGTGTATTGTATTGCCAATTTATCCGGGTTTACAGTGTACCCATACCTCTCTCATAGCGAGGGAGATTTGATGGAGTTTTTAGTTGTGTTTCTTAGTCTCTGATGTTTCTCCTTAAAATTGTTTAGGAGACAAAACAAACAAACGAGACAATTGTTCAAACATGAAGAACATTATGGTGGTGTAAAATGAGAATCTCTGCAGATTGCAGAGATAAGATCATCTGGATTTGGGTAAATATGATGAGAAACGTTTTCATAGTTCATATTGAGATCTTCAATAGTATTGACTTTTGATTGCAGACTTGACAAATCTGAGCTCAGTTTGACACATTGAGAGCACTTTCGAAACTCTTGAGACATTTGTGAGATATCTAACATGCAGAGCAAACATCGCGATTTGCTCTCCATTTAATCTCACTGATGTCTTGGAGAAATGTAAATATAAAAGAAAGCTCATGTATGATTTGATCTGACTTTAATCAGACTTTAATCAGATTTACCCAGTTCAGAAACACCTTAAGGGTTCAATATCAAAAAGTGAAGCATGTGTGTGTATCTAATGATGCTGGGTGTTATGGTCAGGGGTGATGTGACGTGAAAGAGCTCCTGTAGTTTCTGACACACGTCTCTCAACACGCAGAGCTCCACTGTTGGAAGAGTCAGGGATGGACGGCACATCACGCTGAAGGAGTGTGATGTTGTGAGCGCTCCATTAAAAATCTATATAAACTCTCTCTCTCTCCCTGAGTGTGTGTGCCCAGAATACTTTCCAAGGTCAAGCACGGAGAGCAAAAGACAACACCGATCCTTCAACGCCAGGTCAAGTGGTAAAAGAAACAGGGTAATAACTTCCTAATGCTACGCCCAGCATCGAGTCATTGGATTTTTTCCTGTATTTTTGTAAATGTAAATCTTGCTATCTGTATTTTGAGTTTTCATCATCTGTTTCATCTCAGTCAGTGAGAATCATGCTGTGGAATATCTCAGTGCGTGTCCCTTACTTACGCCATTCAATTTAGTCGAACATTTCCTGCCATTAGCGCTCTTCCGAGCTGGTGCTATTCAGGTCTGTGAAGTCATTTTCAGTCTGGATCCACGATGACGTCACGTTTCATTATTTTCATGTCATATAGGATGTGTATGTGGTACGTATATGAAATCTTGGATCTTCAGTGCTGTAGATAACACACGGCTGGAACTGGTTGCTTTTTAAAGGTCAGTATACAGTATATCAGAGTATGTGAGATTTTCACACATTTTATCAATGACTCTCATATCACTTTCAAATCATGAGCACCTGCCTTCATCACATCATATTGCATTTGTTGCATTGACTTAATGTGATAAAAATGTAATGTTTATCATTTTTATCAATGTAAAGCAACCCAGAGCAACCAAACACAACATCCTACCAATGCCATAGCAACCTGCTGCTTAGCAACCACTTAGATAGCCTCAATCAATGTTTGTATAAGACTTAAATAATGTACTGTTAAAGGGACAGTTCACCCAAAAATAGTAATAGTAAATCATAATTTACACAAACCCATTTTATGTTGTCTGAAGATTGTTCTATAGAAACTCATTCTAAAAATCTGTATAAAACAATACAATACTTGTCAACCCGAAATCTTCATGATTCAATGACCGTCGACCTTTTCAACACATGTTTTTGAGCACCAGTAACTCATAATTATTCCAACAGATAATGTTGTTTGAAATGACTTGCTCACTTTTCTCATATATGGTGCAAATTTTGTAAAATAGCCTCACTTTACCTACAGAAAATAGGCCAACAATTGTGGTTTGGAAGAGAAATAGAAGCATGAAAAAGCATAATACTCAGTGATTCTGTAATCAGTGCAATGAATGCAAGTTTGTGTGATGGTCACATTTGTATTCTTTTGGCCCCTTCAAATAAATAAATACATATTTAATTGTTATACCATTAGAACTTTCTACTACTAAATACGTATAAAAAAAGTTCATGATTTTAGCTATCGTCTTCGCTACTACTCAGCCATGTCAATTGCAACCTTGACCTTTGGTGGATTGTTGCAGTGCGGCATACGCGACATTTCCGTGCGCAAGGTTTTGGTTTTAATTGGTGCAATACACGGCACATCACAATCTCCAGCAGAATCCATGCTCTACATCTACAGTACGTCATTAGAGCAGAGCAGGTGTGCAGATCATTGGTCCACCTTATTAAACTGGAAAAACAAATTAAACACATCTGCCTGCGTAAGCGCTTCATTTTAATTGGTGCAATTCAATGCAAAAACTCCAGCATATCTACAGGAGATGAATGGTGCATCAACATCCCATATCAAATGGAGAAACATTGCCGCTGCATTTTAAAATAATAATCTTAATGATCATTTGATATGCATTCACTAAGTGTTGTTAGTGTGCTGTGGCCAATGCCATACAATCTATCTAAACACAACATGAGAAGATTTGGAAGATTTCATTCCAATTCAGTCATTTAACAGATGAACAGTATGCTTATATGTGCATAAGCAATTAGCCTCCGTAAAATAGTTCTGAATTGCTATAAGATTGTGTTGGCCCACTCTACACGCGTGCTCTTCTAGTGGGTATGAACTGTGGGAACCATACCCGAGTAAACACACAATCCATGTTAATGTGTTTCCACCAGTTTTAAAATCATGCTGATCTTCAGTCACTACGCTATTATTATTAAGTCATCTGGAGATGCTTTCTTTGACATACATCAGATGCATATCTTGTTATATGAAACTTGAAACTTCATGTCCTTTATTTCCTTTACATAACCTGGAAAATCCCATTGAGACTTCGCAGTCTCTTCTTCCAGGGAGACCTGTCCTGAGATGTCCTTGATCCTGATTGGTCAGTAACTCCAGTTTCTTTCTTTTTTTATTCATTCACAGCTATGATCTCTTCATCACTGCCTAAAACACTAAAACAACTTACAAAATCAACAGCCTCTCGTACCTCAAGGCTACATCTGACTATTACGCATATTTATACAAAATATGAAGTAGCCGCGTAGCTTGTACGGTAACTACAGCTGTATTTGCTAAACGATAGCTTAGCTAGGTTTTCTAAAGGGTATAGTGTAGGTTAGCAGCTACATTTTGTGAGTAATTTGTGTCTGAATGTACACGTGTGTATGTGTTTTAGGGCAGCAGGGTTAAAGTAAGGGTGTATCTGTCAGCCTGAGGGTGCTTCTGACATCATCAGGTCATAAACTCTGACCTCTTAACCTCTCTCTGCCCGTATCGCATAGCACTCATCAACCTCAGACAAACACGCCAGCACACAACACCACTACGTCTGAAGCAACCAGTTTCATAAAGCACTGAAGATGACCACTTTTCACAAAGAGACCAAGGAGGTGATTGAATGTGAAACATCTTTAACGCACGGGTGTGCAGATGTGTTAACAACCAGAGGTCAGTTTTGCTTCAGTCATCTTGTAGATACAGTCTCAGCTGGTACATAAATCTCAGGTGTTAAGTATAGCCATTACAAGAGCAGAACTGCTATGTTTGAGGGTTTGAAGGTCATGTGAGTCAAACTATAACTAGAAAGATGCTGTTACACAGATGGAGTGACTTCGGTTAAACTGGGGCTGGATCAAGGTCACAAGAGGTACACGTACACAACCCACCCCACTCACAAA
The DNA here is from genome assembly GCF_024868665.1 of Triplophysa rosa. Classification (NCBI taxonomy): domain Eukaryota; kingdom Metazoa; phylum Chordata; class Actinopteri; order Cypriniformes; family Nemacheilidae; genus Triplophysa; species Triplophysa rosa. Next base: position 26,835,735 of record NC_079895.1, on the reverse strand, counting down.
CACAAAATGTTGGGTTTCCATGTTTTATAATCCAAAACCAAGCCCTCATAGAAAGCGTTCAGTATTTTTCCATTTGTGCTGTATAAGCCCTAAATTAAACATATCTTGATATATTGTACCATGAATCACTTATTGTGTGGAGGTTTGTGGTCATGCAATATATAAAATCAAATAAGTGCAATGACAAATGTAAAAACAAGATGCATATCTGTTAAAGAGGTCATATGACACGGCTAAACGAATATTATGATTTGTGTATACACGATTTAAGGATAAAAAACGCTGTATTTTCCATATACCGTGCATGTTTGTATCTCCTCTTTGCTCCGCCTCTCTGAAACGCGCAGATTTTTAACAAAGCTCATGGCTCTGAAAAGCGAGGTGTGCTGTGATTGGCCAGTTCACCAGTGCGTAGTGATTGGTGGAATACTGCAAGCGTGTGAGGGAAATGTAACGCCTCTTACCATATTTGGAACATCAGGTTCCTCTTCAATTGTACTGACAGGTACGCCCACCTTACTTGAGTATACATTTGGGCGGTCTTAGTCAAATCATACCACGGACTGACGTAGATTTGTGGGGGTGTGGTTACACGAGGCGTTTCAGGCAGGTCTGGGTGAGCATTCGCTTTTACATAGAATGACTCTTTTGTTCCCACACTTTTATTTCTGCAATTTTACGTGTCTAATACATGCATGAGCAACTTATAACACACCAAAGACAGAAAAACACGTATCCGCGCCATATAAGGGGCAATGGTGATAAGAACAGAAAAGGTGTCATGCATTGTGTATGTTTAAAATAAAAAAAAGTAAATAGCTACTTAAATAAAAGTATGATAGTATTGTGAATGTAATATTGAACATGACATGGTTTTTGTATGTTGTAAATGATGTGAACGTCTTTTGTAACTGTTCTTGTTTTGTTACCTTGTAAGCATTTGCATTACATTTACATTTATGCATTTGGCAGTTTTGGCAGTGACAGTTTTATCAAAAGCGACTTACATTGCATTATACTATACATTTGCATCTGAGAATGTGCAATCCTCAAGACCTTGGTGTTGCTAGAACCATGCTCTAACCACCGAGCTGCAGGAAACACAATACATCAATGATTATTAGTTTTGTGTAATGAAAATAGTAGGTGAAAAGCTATGGATTCAGCCTATACCTTTTTCGGTTGAGTTGTGGATTGTGAAAATATTTTTGATTGCCGAAATAAAAATAACAAAATCCACAGATTATATTTTTAAGTTATAATTCATCAAAAGTGTTCATTTTATCAACCTAATACCTTTGAAAACATCTTATTGTTTTCATGTGTACTGACAAAATATCCTGGAGATGACGTGAAGCCAGCCAATCAGCTTAGAGATTGAGAATGTGATTCCGGGTTTTGTGTGCAACATTCATCAGACGGCCAGTAAATGGGCTGTGGGTCTATTTGGGACCTTTAAGAGACCTTCAGCCGCATTTTCAAAACATATGTTGCGTGAGCCTGTTTTACAGTATTTGCTGGTTAGAAAATGCCAATAGACCTCAGAGATCTTTTAAATGCCAATATATTGTTTACTTTTCTTTTCTCTCTCTTCGTTCACCCTTCCCTTCACACACGCACACACACACACACACACACACACACAAAGAAACAATATCGCACAGAATTACATTTATCCTGGCAGAGGACAGGAAGAGACCCATACACATAAAACATGGCCCAGTTCCACACATCCGATGTGTGTGTGTGTGTGTGTGTGTGTTTGTTTATGTGTGAGTGTGTGTGTGTGTCCCTGGAGAGTACAGTAAGTCCAGAACTACTACACTGGCACATTTTCTCCGGCATACATTACCCACACAGACAAACAAGAGCAGAACAATATGCGTGTGTGTGGAGGCTTTGCGGGCGGAGAGGGGCGAGAGGTGAGCTCTGCTGGTAATAAAAGCATATGCTGGCTGTTAACTGAATGAGAAATAAAGACATCGCAATGATCCATCTTCATTACTTCTCTTTTCTCCTTCAGCCGCACAGGATCTGTTTCAGCAGGTCACGTGATATTCCACTATCTCTCCCTCGTGCTGCCTTGCTCTCTGCTTAAAGCCGGCGTCCTCATGTTATGGCCGAGGTTCGCGCGGCGTGAGGAGGGAGAGAGCTGGTTTCCATGCCGACTGGCTGCTGTTCAAGGGCATTATGGAGATGGTGGCGCTCTCCCTGAGAGTGAACTATCGCCACCTGACACACAGTAACAGAGATGCTTACAGCAGCACTGAAGAAGCACTGTTTTCTCTCTCTCTCGCTCTCTCTCTCTCACTCACTCACTCACTCACTCACTCACTCACTCACTCACTCACTCACTCACTCACTCACTCACTCACTCACTCACTCACTCACTCACATTTATATCATGGCCAATACGGCTTTGTGCAATCAGCTGTCCAGCAGACTTATGTGGCATGTACAAATGCTCTCTCTCTCTCTCTCTCTAAAACACACACACATTAATATAATCTTTCTGAAACCGATGTTTAAATCCATTTTTTGCATGTCAAGCACATGTTCACACAAGTTCCCCTTATGCGCACATATGTTTTTGGTGTTTACAATTTTTGGGGCATTTCTCTGCCATTGTGTTTTCATAGTACAGTTTTCATTGGGAAATGATTTTTCTTGTTAGATAATCAGAGGAAAACAAAGCGACACCCAGCTCCTTTCTCTTGTATTTTCTTTGAGGTTCCAAGGGCAATTACAGAGGCTTGGTGCGTGTGTTTTTAAAAGCGTTTTATGTATAAAGTCTTTCTGTAAAGTGCAGAGATGCAGCAGGTTTATCTCTCCGATCGGGAGTCTAAACGCCACGCTGACACAATAATTACATGATTTATATCATTCTGCGAATGCAAGACAACCACCGCACCTCTTCTGCTGACTCATGAGGAACGCAACTAAAGTGCCTTTTGAGGGCACATCAAAGGAATTACCTTGATTCATACGCCCGATGTTTGTTTAAATAAATGCACGGTGATCAATCTTGAGGTCTTCGCCAAAGTTTGTTTGGCTCCAGACAGACTGCGGGACGGAGGCCGGATCTTCAGAACAGAACTCGACCCGTCGGGTCCTCCGCTCAACTCTCGCTGGTTCGACGGATGCTCCCTTCAGTCCAGCGTGTTTTCGTTTTCCAGTTCTATACCCGGCGAGGCATATGACCTCAAACAGATCGCCAAACTCTGCCTGTGCCTCCAGGGGCCGGTGAAATAGGTGTGCGAACTAAAAATAAATCTGTTACCGTGCAGCGGCACTCAGTTTAGTCACCGAGGAGTGTTTTTTTATAATCCAGCTGTACCCGGGCGGGTTTCGCCTCATGGTTTGGAGGCACACATTAATTATAGCGCTCACAGGAACTGCCCTGCCTCGCCGCTGACTTACTGCCCTTCACTGCCTCCACTCTGAGGGGGTTTTAAAGCTGTCATTTAATACAGTTCGGGCACTTAGGCCTGCGCAAGGGGCCGAATGCTGCGTATGCAAATGAAAAGACACCTCAGCTAGCGTCAAAGCTAAAGGGAAGCCATTCATTAATCACTGAGGTGTGTGAAATCACGGTGTGTGAAAGAGATTTTGAGTACGAAGGAATTCTGGGATTGCGCGGTCCCTTCGCAGCGTGTGACCGCATGTGTCCACGTGTGCGTTATTTGCTCGGGGGCGGAGTCGCCTGCTACTCGCTTCAATGACAGTATCTCTTAGTATCTGGACACAGTGCCTCCGTTGCTACCGATAATATTTGTTTATCTCAGGCGTTCCTGAGACGCCGCTTGGCTCTACTCCAAGCTTTCATCTACACTCACGGCCCTCTTCCATCTAAACATTCTTTCTCTCACTTACAGGAACTGACCCGCGTGTCTACAGCGCTCATGTTCACTCTGCGTCAGTACGCTCTTGTATCACATGCTATTATGCCGCGTGCAGCAGATCGCGGTACTTCTCTTCATTCCAAGCCGACGTGGGAGGTTGCGAATTTCCATAAAAAGCAATTGTTTTGCGAATGTCTGCCAGCAAACCTCTCCACCCCACATCGTGCTATAAAATCAGCCAATCAGAACGTGCTCAGTGTATCATTACACGCTCTAATGCGCAGCTCAAATGAGCACGTGCGGACGTGTGGAGCGGCCAAACGAAACCAGAGTAATGCTGCATATCAGACATGCTCCAGTCCATGTGTGATTCACCTGCCTGTGTAAACTGTTTTTCTTTTTAGGTGTTCGCAGAATGCCTTCATGCGCTCTGTGTCGTGCACTTGTGCCATCAACATGAGCCACTGAGACCAACACCTGAAACCATATGAAATTAAACGAAATTCCTTGTATGGTTACTGAATTTTGCTATGAAGGATTTAAAGGGGTCATATGGCGCGAATACGTGTTTTTCTGTCTGTGGTGTGTTATAAGTTGCTCATGCATGTATTAGACACGTAAAATTGCAAAAATGAAAGTGTGGGAACAAAAAAAGATGCGTTCTATCTAAAAGCGAATGCTCACCCAGACCTGCCTGAAACGCCTCGTGTAGCCACACCCCCACAAATCTACGTCAGTTGGTGGTCTGATTTGACTAAGACCGCCCAAATGTAGATGCAAGTAAGGTGGGCGTACCTGTCAGTACAATTGAAGAGGAACCTGATGTTCCAAATATGGTCAGAGGCGTTACATTTCCCTCACACGCTGGATGTCATTTGTCCAGTCTGGAGTGATGTGATTTGCGCACATGCATGTTTGTGTGTTTGTGTGTGCTTGTATACATGGTTTACGAGGACACAAAACTGTGTAATGACATGTGTATAACAACGTAAACATGGTTTACGGGGACACTTCCTGTGTCCTCGTAAACTAAAATGCTTAAAAAACATACTAAATGATAATTTTTTTAAAAGAAAAAAAGACAAAGGTTTTATGTGATATTAGGGTTAGGGTTAGGGGTTAGAGTTAGGTAATAGAATATACAGTTTGTTCGGTATAAAAATCATTACGTCTATGGAGAGTCCTCGTAAACCACATATGCAAGTATGTGTGGTGTGTGTGTGTGAGTGTATCAGTGTGTTTGTGTGTGAAAGGTAGCAGCAGTTCTGTCAGATGATGTATGTGTTTCTTCAGTAGTGTGATTAGTGCTGTGGTGTGGGGGAGCTGGACTTCCACACACACGCACTACATCCACACAAATCACAGTCACACACCACAACCCTCATTTACGCATTGCCACACACATGTCCTATTTTCAGATTGATAAGTTCAGCACGCCGCTCTTGCTTTATCTGCAGTATACAGTGTGCACACTATGCATAGTAGACACATTTTGTGCATGCGATGAATACCCAGATGAAGTACTGCAGTTTACAACTAGTGCAGACTGAGTGTGATCTCACACTGCAATGTGCTTTACAATGTAGCAATATAAAATACAATAAAGTAATATTCAGAAAAATGTACAACTACTATTTCTGAGATATTATCGCAGCTTGCTGCCACATGTGGAGTTAACTGGAGGATGTCTATAATACCGATAAAGAGCTGTCTGTTAACGTTACCATTCATCTTAATGGCATTTGCCCTGCTGGTGGCCCCAGACGTACACAGCCTGCTTGCTGCCATCTTTCCTGGTGGCCACTCTGTTCCTGAATCCCAAACCTCTCTAGCAATGTACTTGATAAGCAGCAGAAAGTGAAAAGTCCATTTCATACTTTTCAGAAAAACAAACATTGATGGCAATGTTATTTGAAAGAATACATAAAATGCTTCTTGGCAGCAGAATGGTGTAGTTACATCATCTACCAGCAGGAGCATACTGGTGTAACACTTAATGAGGCCATGAGCCAAGAATGTGTATCACATACTATTTAAAAAAAAACTGTGTATACTGTGGAGTATATTAATATTCCGTGACTAACACTCACTTATTCGACCACAGCTTAAACTATTTCTCGCCTAAAAGCTGTACATGCAGTAACAAGCATGGAGTTTCCACACTCACTTAAAACAAGGATGGTTTTCCTCACAATGTATAAAACAAAGGGGTACCGCTTAAGATTACGAACAAGTATGCACCTCTACAGTACATATTTGTAGGTAAAGGGGAACAATATGCAAAGTTTGGGGAATAAAGAAGTAATTAAGGGGTAACTATTTTAATATAACGTGGTATACATGACCGGCAGTACAACAATCTTAGCGTGAACATACACTACATTTTTGTAATCACAGTGTACCCATAAATAAGCTACTGTGAATATTAATTAAGTACAGGGTTCTTATTTTATTAATATAGCAAACATGAAATGAGGGGACATGATGTGTTCAAGTTTTTGCGCACGCAAAACAGCACGAATGAAGCTCACGGATTGTCTATCAACTGTAAATTTGACAGTTTTGACTTTAGGATTAATTTTTATTTTATTGATTATATTGTTGGTCACTATGAGTTATTTTGATGAGTTTTAATGAGTAGAATGTGCAAAATCAATGTTGATCTTTTGAGACTATAATCAAGTAGTTGAAGAGCGGTTTGGATGGCATGCAGTTCCCTAATAAATGTTATTTTTAATTTTCCTTACTCTTACCCCTTTATTCCCCAAACTTTATATTGTTCCCCTTTACCTACATATATGTTCTGTAGAGGTAAATCATTGTTACAAGTAGTTACGCTGTATATCCTATTTAGTTATGCGGTACACTGCGGGCTGTAATCCAGAGCGTTACCAAACAATGTGTTAAGAAAAATCACAGAGCAGTAAGTTCTACAGTAAAAAAATTGTGGATTCGCTGCTAACGTGTTCTCGTGTGACTTATATAATTCAAGTGCACTCCACTGCACTACAACTTGAAGAAAATAAATGACCAAACTAATCCAAGCAGACATTTTATACGGGACATCAAAACACATTTTAGTCTTGTACACCTATAGGCCGCTGAACATGACGTGATAAAGTCATTAATCAGTAAAATGAAAGAAAAGAGTCAGAAAGAAACAAAAATGTGAACTTGTATGTGTGTGTGTGCATGTAGTTGGTTGTTAGTAGTGCGAAACTGTGTGTGTACATGGTTTTGTACGCGTGTGTGATTGTTATTGGTGTGTGTATGTGGTTAAATGTTTTATTTAATTTGGTGCGTTTGGTTGTCCTGCCCAGCGGTGCCAAAACGATCATCTCAGCAGTGGCAGGTGATAAATAACATTCTCTATTATGATTAATACTGTTCACCGGAGAGAGAGAGAGAGAGAGAGGGGGAGAGAGAGAAAGAGAGAGAGGATAACAAACAATCTCAACTAAAACAACACAACTGCCGAGCAGGCAGGGGATAATTGTTGCAGTACCATGGGAACCAAGATGGAGAAGAGGAAAATAGTCAGACATAGACAGGCTGGTCTCGGGCTGACCGGGAAATAGCCCAATTCATGGGTGATAGTTTCCATTCATTTCCAAAAGGGGTTGGGGTTACGCCTTTGATTGAACCGGAAAGTGAAGAAGCAACAGGAAGCTATGGTATTAGAAGGGGGTTGGATCAGGAAATGACGCGAGCCAGATTCAAACCTCAGGACATACGTACTGTGAAAGCACATTCGTTGTCCACTATACGGCATGTCTTTGACTTTAGGTTTAGAGATGGTTCTTCAAAGAACCTTTGGCTGAATGGTTCTTTGTGGAACCAAAAACGGTTCTTCTAAGTCATCGCTGTGAAGAACCTTTTAAGCACCTTTATTTTTTAAGAGCGTGGTATAGGTTTGTTACAAGCTGATGTTTATTGCAAATGAGATTTGTGATTCGTAATGTTTTGAACACTCTTAAAAATGAAGGTGCAACAGAAGGTTCTTCAAAGCGATGCCATAGAAGAACTCAACTTTTCATTCAAAGGTTCTTACAAAAACAAATTATTTCTAACCTTTTCAAAGTCTAAAGAACCTTTTTCCACTACAAAGAACCTTTCGAGAAACTGAAATATTCTTCGGATGTTTAAGGTTCTTTATGGAACCATTCAGCAATGGTTCTTCTCTTGCATCATGTAGCACTTATTAACAGTTCTTTCCCCTACACCCAAATCATTCGAGACAAAGTTGATCTAAATGAAACAACTCCAGTAGGTATCGTAAGCTCAGAAAACGCAACACCTGAAGCAAAAATAGTCTTCTGGGAACGCTTAATGTTATGAATGGGAGTTTGATAACTGACACGTTATTCTTTTGTATTACTATAACATAAACACAATTTATCTCATTCCGGTCCACAATAATCTCCTCCTGTCTGCAGTTTCTCTCATCACATCTGAACGCCTGTGGCCCACACAATGACCTAAGCCATCCATCCAAGAGCGGATCCCCGCTTTGACCCCGGTGTCTGGTCCAGATAGTGACCCCAGCAGGGTGAGACTGTGGTCACTAAAGCCCTAATGAGTTCACAGTTTCTCAGCTCAAATGAAGGACTGCTGATTGAACTGTGTGTGTGAGAGCTGCAGGGTACAGGCCAGGCTTTGTGCTCTCAGCGCTGCCGTCCAATGTCGCACAGAGGGCAATGTTGTGGCAAGATGACCTGGATGAAGCTTGAGGGTTAAGTGGTGTCAGGGTGCATGTTCAGCCTCTTCAGCAGTCTGCCTGTAGGCAAAGCTTGAACCCGGCACCCGGAGTCCCAGGAAGCACGGTGCCTGACTCATCAGATAGTGACTGGACCATGTCCAGTCAACAAACAAAAAAATATCTAAAATGATCAAAACTGTGACTACTAGACAGTCTGTTTGGTGAGGTGTAATACGGCTGTGAGAGACCACTGTTGCTTTTGCTCATGTTCAGGGTTAGTCATTTGAAAATATCATGTTGCTAGTCAAGGATTTTTACCTGTGTTTCCAGAGCATGATATAACTAACCACATTACTGTTAACCTGCTCAAACACCCGCCTTTGGCCTCTGACCTTGCTGGTTTCTGGTGGAGGCCAGGGGCTCTGACCACCTTATCTTAGATCGCATTTCTGTCTCAAAACTCATCCTAGCACGAGCTGTGTATAGATTAATGTCAAAAGCTAAATATGAGCTAAATATGTTCACCGCATAAATACTATCCCACGATGCAGTGCTTTCAAACATGGATTAAATAGTATAGTTTAATGCAGAAGGCTAGTTTTCCCTTTACGAACAAAGTTTTTGTGTATTTGAGGGGTTTTCTCTGCACAGAAGAGTCTTTGTGGCACATCAAAGAGGAGGAAATCTCAGACATTGCTGGTGGTTCTGTATGACCTCAGCTGAGCTGCTAATGCTTCAAGTTCATACTGAAGAAGCAGGAAAACTTTGCCACCTTTTACCCTTCAGTGCCCTTTAGTGCACTCAACAATTTATCAGTGTTCACTTCAACATGTTAATAAAACTGCTGGTGAACTCTCATCCCAAGATACCATCAGATAGCTCAGTATGTACGAACTTTTATTTCAAAGAGCTGGTCACCTCATTAGCATATTACATGCTAATGAATATCTGCTTGTTAAGCCTGACGTCACACACCACCATATATGAAGGACACATAACGTTTCCGGGTCCAACCTCTCTATCAGACGCCATAGGAAAATAGCAAAAAAATGCTAATATACTCGTGGAATGATGTAAAACTGCCGAAACCCCCGATCCCATCCTTTATCTCCATATCGAAATCAGAAATGGCCACACTGCTATTCAGTTGTTACAATGCTTAAAATATTGACGTCGGAGATTCGTCCGACGTGTCACTTAAATTTGTGATATGAATAAACAGTGCAACTGCTGTTTTAATAATATCTTCCATCGAAACGCGTAGCGGTTTAAACCCGGAAACAATAATCCTTACATCACGGTTTAACAAACGGATTAGGTCGTGGTCACGCTAGACTTTTCCATTGACTTTCATTCTCACTGCGAATGCAAATGCGTCAGAACGAAACCGCACGCCCATCCGAAAATATTTAGCATTTCGCTGCATAGCAAAGTTCAAATTTGGTGAACTCTGTGGATCGATGAATTGATGAGTCCAATAGAAGACCAAAACGTCACAACGTGACCTCTCGGTACAGAAATTTAAAAGATGGAGGAATCTTTCCCGGCTATTTTCGCAGCACTGGCCGAACGAATTTCACATGCTCAAAGTCTAGTGTGACCGCGCAATAACTATTACACAACAATCCATTTACTGCCAAATGAATTTTAAATGCAACTTTCAAAAATATTCATTTTTTTATATCTATAATGATTAAAGGTCTAGTTCACCTAAAAATAACATTTATGTCATTTTGAACATTTAAACCATTATAACTTAATTTTCCAGAACAGAAATGGAGATTATTCAATGAATTTCTATTGGGTTCAATGAAGCCCAGTACAGAGTCATTTTAACACAAATTAAAGCATCCAACAGTGTCGCCAATTTCACAGTAAAGTCTTTATGGCCTCCATGCCCAACATGTCGAAACAAAACAGAACAAGAACATACAAAAGACATAAAGTTCATGACACTCCTGCTTGTATGTATGTTAATGTAAATAGCTGTAATAGGCTGTAAATAGCTGGAAAGTGCATTACATAAGAATATTTGACAGAAACCACTCACTTAAGAGCCAGAAATTAAGAAGGGTGAAAAGGAAATGAATTCACACAATAAGCAGAAAAATATTTTATGGAAAATAATAAGTAATGTAAAACTTTTTATAAACTCACCTATCCACTGCAGCTGTGTGCTGAAAGAGAGAGAGAGAGAGAGAGAGAGCGCAGCACTGAGCCAGTGTGAGGTCTGAGGTTTAAAATGATGCTCTCTGGTCCACATCAGCTGCTGGCATTTTTGTAACTACATTAAATAAAGCCTCAGAAGAGCTCAGTGATGCATTTTTATTATAACAATTTATTATACACTCCCCCAGCTAACCACAGGTCCAGCTGTCATTAACACATTAATTAGAATTTTCCCACAATTCTGTGTGTTGCGCGTCTCAGTTTGTGTGTGTGTGTGTGTGCAGGGGTGAACTGAACCTTCCCTGCAGCTTCTATCATCCACTGCAGCAGTTTCCCCCCACAGCATCATTTTCATACTCTGTTCTCTCCTGTAGAACGTTGATGTCTCTCTGCCTCCTGTGTTTCGTAGAGAGGAACAAACTGAATTACATCTACAGGCACTTTCCTAGCAGCTGTGGCGTCTACTTTACCCATAAGAAGGCATTTAAATGAATCCTTGTTTCTTTTTTAATATAGTCACCGGCTAGTAGGCTACTGCTGTACTCCTGGTAAATAACTTGCTCACCTTTTTCACCCATTAGATGCCCCAAATATACCAGTGTGCATTACATAAAACCATTTCAGAGAAGTATACCAGCAGTCTTAACTTAAGCTTTCCATTACCTGATTTTCACTCATGCTGTGCCTTGAAGCCTATAGAGTTATTTATTTACCACATGCCTCTCGCTAACTGTACTCCAGTACTCCGTGTGTCTCTAGGGACAAAACCTCAGTGAATGAAGAGATGGAATTCAACTCTTCTTACATCTGTGTACATAACAATGCTTTTCATCTCTTTCTGCCTCTTTCACTTCACTGGACTCCACCAGGCCTCATATCAGATGAGAACAGTCCTGACATCCCTGCTTTCTCGTGGCCGTGTACACGCTGCAGTTAAATATGAAATAATTTGAGAGCTTAATCCCTTTCTTCACACACATATGTTTTTTCCCAGTTCTGAGATGTATAGCTGCTAGAAGACAAAACCAATCTCTTGTTGTTAAGAAAACATAATACTGATTTAAATGACCAAGAAATCAGCACAGCAAACTTGAACTCATAATGCAAAACCAAGTACTTAATGAACAGTGTAGTCAACTTCGTATGCCATGCAATGTGAAAATGGTTTAGATTGGTGCAGGCCTGCTCTTTGTTCAACCCTCTGGGTCACGCAAAGAACCAGCGAAGAACCTTTATTATAAAACCTCACTGCATGCAACAACACTTTCAGATGCTGTCTAATGATATTGTTTAGAGCTTCTCAAGAGAATAAAGTTCATTCTCAAAGTGAAGTAAGCTATGTGAGATTCTCCTCATGATGAATTTTCTGTGAAACAGTGAAGTGTGCATGATGAATGTGTGTTATTGCGATCTGAGTAATAGATTGTGCTATGAAGTAAAAGAGCTGATTGATTTTGCTTGGAGTGCTACAGTTCGGATGTGATGCAAGGCTGGCTATGTGACAGAGGTTTGACAAAACTAGAACAGCCCCTTGTAGGCTTCACTGCACAAAAAAGCGAGAGAAAAAGTGAGCGAGAGCCGGAGAACCCCTCAGTGAAACAAGCCTTGGGGAACACATATAACAGTTCGAGGAATTGCTTGTATTTTGACCGGTTCTGCAGTGCTGGAGGTTATTTCTGATTCCACACAGGTTGTCGGCTGTGAGGTCTGCACTGCGATTTATTCACAGATGATTTAAACATTTCAGGGAAGGAACATTCAGGTGTTTTTCAATAGTCACAGTGACCGGCTCGTAATATGCGTTCTATACATTTGCTAACACCCGTGGTTCAAGTCTCACCTGCAGAACATCCCCGCACAAACTACCTACTGGGCTCCAATTTTATTCACAATTTACATCAAGTTTTGTCATTACCTGACCCTTTTCTCCTATTTTTGTGTATTCACTGTAAAAAATGATTTTTTGTTTTTTGTTGTTTCAACTTAAAAAAATAAGTTACCTTGTTGCCTTAAAATTTTAAGTTAGTTCAACTTAAAAATATTAGTTCACTTAATGAATTTGTTGCAAACTCGTTGTGTTGACTAATATTTTTAAGTTGAACTAACTTAAAATTTTAAGGCAACATGGTAACTTATTTTTTTAAGTTGAAACAACAAAAAACAACAAATCATTTTTTACAGTGTTTGATAACAATTCCCAATATTCTTTTCTACCCGCTGACAGCCAGACCTCCTCATCATCAATGCATTTATGGTGATAATTTCTTCCTGTAGAGATATCGTTCCGCTGAATTGATGTTTTTTTTTTTTACTTTTTTTTACATACTAGCTAACCATTTATTAGAGGATGTTGACTTCAATTTAAAAAATGCATCCTGGCCACACAGAATGACAAGAGCTTAGGTCTCACATTTTATAATTAGTCGCCTTCGAATTCTATCTTACATTGCTTACATCTTAAATTCATCCCAAAATTAAGTTTTTCACATTTTCTTATTCTGTGACAACAACTTATTTACAATGTGATGGGTTTTTTTTAGAAAACACAAAAGTAGTCTACTATCTACAAAGTCAAATGGAATGCAAAAACTTATTTAAAAGTACGTCAAAACAAATTATCTGTCATCAGCACAACGCAAACTAAATACAAGCGGATTTTTCTGTGGAAATAATGCTTAAAAAATAATGACTGTTTGAATGTTGCAATGTTGCAAACAGACTGCAATTGCATTCGGTGCCACTAGTGTCACAGAAATGACCCTCGTCACCTTTGTGCGATCTTTTTGTTAGGTAAATAACAACTACAGCAGTTGTATCATTGAGGTGTAGCAATGGCTTGCCAACATCGACTCTCCTCATCTGTTAACCAAATGAGCCCTAGTAGGGGAACACACGAGTTCCGAAACATACAGTGTGTTTTTAATACAGTGACCTCTTATTTGTCAAAAGATAACCTTGTTCAAGTTTATGATGCCTTTACATACAAACATCCCCATGTATCAGAAGACCTGAACCTGAGTGCAGAAAAACAGCTGCTGAAAAGAGACTAAAAATTCATGCAGTGAGCAATCCTGGATCCTTAACAATACACTGAGATCAGCACTGCTCAACTCCATCTTTCATTCATAAGAGAGAGAGGATTGGATGTGGCTGTTTTCATTAAAGATTAATAAAGACAAATGCAAGGACAACACTTACCTCCAGACGCCCCAGCTTATACTTTCACTTACACATCGAGAGATGGTGATATAGAGGACGCAGGAACAGAGACAGATACTGATGGAAAATCATAGTCTATGATTGTCAAGGGGGTTATCAGAAAAAGATGAAACTTCAGAAAGTAAATCATTACAGAAAACCACAAGGATGCATATTTATTTAGGCTATATACTCCTACACTCTTAAACAATGCCATAGAAGAACGTTTTGGTTCCATAAAGAACATTTAACATCTGAAGAAACTTTCTGTTTCACAAAAGGCTCTTTGTGGTGAAAAAAGGTTCTTCGAATTATAAAAAAGTAAGAAAGAGATTCTTTAAAGAACCGTTGACTGAATGGTTCTTTATGGAACCAAAAATGGTTCTTCTATGGCATCACTGCGAAGAACCTTTTAAACACCTTTATTTTTAAGAGTGTAGGGCAAAAAATCTTAAATTGGGAAAATAATAAATTAATAAAAAATATTTCTTTCTTCCAGAAATGCAAATGTTTCCTTTTTGGGATAGGGTTGAAACTCGTGTTAATCTATCCTAATTATACATTATATTTAAAAAATCTAATATGGTATGTGACTATGATTTGTCATGATGTGTATGCAGGTTTGGCTATATTTGTGATGGACAAATATTTGAAAATGGTTTAGTGTTGAAAACTAAAGATGTTTGAAGTGGTTCTCACTGTTTGAAAAGCTCATGAATCAGTCGAATCGTGTTCATCCTTAAATAATGTAGAGTAAGGTTCAAGGGTGGGATATAATTATCAAAGTATTAAAAGCATTGCATTTATAAGAGGTCTTCACTAATGTCTTCGAGAAGTGTCTGTGTGTGAATTCACTTTAGATTGTGTGTTTAATTTGTGGCCCAAGAGAAATAAAATGATCTTTAACTGATTTATGATGAGACAGATGCATGCAAATGAATGGGAACACTAATTTATGCTGATATAGAGTGACTTCTGTGAGTAAACAAGCAAAGGACAAGAGAGATGAGTGGATGGATTTTCCTGTATAATACAGATGCACTGAGACTCCGTATGAGAACCTTTGGGCTTTTCGAAGAGTCTGTCATTGCACTTGTGTGCCTTTCAGACAGGAAGGAGCGAGAGCGAGAGAAGGAGAGCGCCAGTGGAGTGACCTTAATGTAAAACTCTACTTAATCACACTGTAGCCGGATCAATAGAGAGTCCTGTGTGGTCGTCCGCTGTGTTGATATCAAACGCGCTCTTGCAAGGAAGGAGAACTTCTCTGCTAACCTCCAGAACTGAAAATACACTACATTTATTCTTACAGAAGCAACGCCTCCAAAACACTGACCTCATGTAGGATTCCTTTAGGCCGTATTTCTCTCAGCTTCACATCTCAGTGGTTTAACGCACGGGAAGCGGTTTATTGGGAAAGTAAGGGTCACTTTTGTTTTGTGGCTGTATTGGCATATGGAGGTCAGGTGCACGATACGCTTTCATACAGAATAAGGGTGAAGGTTGTGAGATTGATTTGTGGTACAGTATCCCAGCAGGGATTAAGGATGTGCTACAGCTTTGCACATAGATGTCATCTTGAAGTACTGCTGTTATGTCTCTCTCACTTCTGGACCTGTCTTTCATTCACTTAAACCGGTCACAGTCCATCTGTCTCACTACGACAATGCAAAATCCTTGTGTGTACCAATTAGCAGCGAGTTAAATAATTAAAAATGGGAAATAGAATGTTGAATGAAGGCAGATATTTATGAACTTTTTATGATGATACCTAATAAGAAAACCAGTTTTAGACAAGCTTAAAGGTAATAGATGTCTTGTAAAGGCGGCGTATTTTAGGTTCCGGACACAAGACATGTGTTCATGCTGAGTGCCGCCTGTGCAAGCATTGCATAGGATGTGCTTATTTTGTTTAGACTCTTTAAAATGTGAAGGAAGCCTGATTGGCTAATTTTTTGTTGTAATTTAGGGGCGTTTTATGTCATTAAGGGGATTTGACGGTAGAGAGCTGACAGGAAAGCAGTGGGTAGAGACAGGGAAGCGGGATCGACAAAGGAGCTTCGAGATAAAAATGGAACTCAGTCGCCATGAGCGGACTGGTGCTATAGGGCATACTCTAATAAAAATAAAACAGTAAAATAAAGCGGTAACAACTGGATTGACTGCATAAACAAACATTTGAAGCTCTTTATCCACTGTTTTGGTGTTTGTAGCCTACAGGATAACTAAACTATCGATTCGACACACTAAAAATACTTGAAAAATAAAATAAAATAAAAATACTGATGCACGTCAAGGACTTGTTCTGTGGCACATGTGTCTTGAAGATGAATGAAATTATACTTAAAAACTGTTTTTCTACGTTGTTATAAATACTAGAGTAACCAGAGTAAATATAACCATTTTTAGATTGTAATACTTGCTTACTTTAATATCTACATGCAAAAATTATGAACAGGATTAGTTTTTACTCAACATTCCAATTTCACACATTTCATAATGTTTTCTTTGTAAAAACACAAAATAATTGTGCATAAAATTTACTACTCCACAAATATTTTTTTTCAGTGTAGACTAACCATGTGGCTATTGGCACCAACAACTCGGTTCTTTCAATAAAAAGTAAAACATGTATATGTCTGATCACTATCCACTATTTAAACCTGATGTCACCTACTACCCAACCCAGTCTCAAGGCAAATCGTGACATAGTCACGAAATGTAGAATCTATTAATTCGTGTTCATGAACACAAATTTCATGTATTTTAATACACAGTATCTTTAGTATGTATAAATCTATATCAATGCAATCTGATGGCAGTTCATACCTATTTTACAAAGTGGCTCATTAGTGTGAATTGCTACGGTCTCATTCGTACGTATTATTATGATTTCACTTCGCCCCTGTGATGTTAGGTTTAGGGGCGGGGTTAGGGTGGACCTTTCTCGTTGCTTAGCCACCTCATAAAATGCGTTTGATCTAGCTAAATTAGACTTTGCGCCTGTGATTTTAGTGTTTGAGTGGGGCAAGGGGTGCTTACAGACTTCCTCTGGTATCAGGTTATAAACACATAAATGTCTATACACACGTGGTATGTGTATCAAAAGTCTGCACGAAAAAAAGTCGTAATAGTGACGCGAAAAAAAATCGTGCTGACTGGCACGAATAAGACTGGGAATTTGTGTCCATGAACTGTCACGAACTGCCTTTAGACTGGGTTGTACCACCATAGATGGAAGTTCATACACCGTTTCCGGGTCCAAACGCTCTATCAGACGCCTTAGGCAAACAACAAAAAATGCTGATATACGCTGGTTTGATGTAAAACTATGAAAAACACAATCCTTACCTTTATCTCCATAACGAATCCCAGATGTCCGGACAACGGTTCCCTTTTACAATTTATTAAAATATAGATTTAGCAGATTCCGTGAGATTGTAGCGTGAGTTTATAAAGGTTTTGCGTAGATGTGATACAGTATATGAATAAAAAGTGCTCACATTTAAATAGTCGCCTCACTTGAAATGAGCGGAGGCTTTGATCCCGAAACAATATTCCTTGTGTCATGACTTAACCGAATGAAATCTGAATCATACAGACGGTTCGCTTTCAGACTGAATTATAACGTGATACATAAAAAGAACGCTAGATGAAGTGATGTTTACCTGAAAGACTAACCTGGAAACCATCTTGTGGTTTGTGATAGTATTCCAAGTTTTCTGTGGAGTTCTGGGCCCAGATTCTGTGTGGGCTTGATCTTCAAACGCTCAGTGCTGGTTCCTCATTTGTCAAAGCATAATTGCACCCAAAAACAACAGGTAATTTGCTCAGTGTTTTTTCCGGAAACTCTGAACTACACATGCAGACACAAATGTAATAGGTAGTTCTGTCTGACGGGACTAGACCGAATGTTACAGCAGGTGTATCTTATGCATTACTGTGCAGTGTGCACAAGTCAATAGTCCACAGTAGAGTACAGTTAACAGATGTTAGACAATAAGAAAAAGATCAACAGTCAAAGACTGACCGAATGAATGATAGAGACAGGGTATCAGAGAGAGAATGGTGGCAATAGCACCAAACAAAGCCACTCAGTTCGAGGCTGTTGCGAAGAACTGAAAGAAATCCATTGTGTTTGCTCTTCCTCAGTTCTGACAGAAATTAAATTGTGTCCAGAGACTTTTTATAAAGCAGCACAAGGTCTGAGACAATATTGCCAGTGGCTGAGAGTCAGTGGTCCTCACACAGATCTCTCTGTGTTTGCAAAAACAGATCACACGGCTTCTTTCCTCACTGACTGTACGAGCCTCATTTATCTCACACCCAAAGCTCCCATATGTCTCTCTGGAAATACTTATAGCTCGATTTAATTATACGGCGACGGTTATGATGTGGGATCGCGTACATATTAGCACGGGTTTAATCTCAGCTATTTGTTGCTTGGCCCTGAGGTTTACACTTAATAGCATTTAATGTATATTATGTCTGCTTTATGCCTCTGTTAGATCTTTGCTTGTTAATGGCAGGTTCTCCGTTCGCATGTGTCGGTCCTGCTGGAATGTTTGAGCAGTTTCTTGTGTTTTCACGAGGTCCGAGATCAATGACATTATAATGTGCTCCACGCAGAAAATGATATGCTGGTGGTTTTTTATGTTTTTAAAAACGACCTCTCATCTAATATCCAGTCCTCGCTCATTGTGAGCAGATTTACTCAATAAACACAATAATAGCAGCGACTGCATGTGCGGCGCACGTGCACAGGTAGATGTGAGGTCTTGTTTCAGTCTTTTGTGCTGAATGAATCGTGCAGCTGTGCTGGAAAACACACGCAGAGACACGCTGATGTAATCAGCAGTGACGGCGAAGGCTCACAGATCAGAGACTGAAGCGAGAGAATGAGTGATGATAGTGAGAATGGAGTTTATAGCTTTATATTAAAATAGCACACAGACATGGTGGAACAGACAGAGAGACCACAGAACAAGACTGATTATTCAGAGAGAGAGAGAGAGAGGTAGGCACGCTGCAGTGGAGTGAGACATGTGTCCTGCTTTGTGTTGTTGTGCATTGTGTAACGTTGTGCTGCAATCAGTGTTGGGCAAGTTACTCTGAAAAAGGAATTAATTACTAGTTACTAATTACATATTCAATAGTGTAATTAGATTACTGTACACATTACTCTCTCCAAAAAGTATTTAATTACTTATTACTAATTACTTTCTATATCCTGCATCAACCTTGATTAGAATTGATTCAAGGATAGACGTGAAACGGCTTATTTAATTCATTCAAACACATAATAAATAACGACATAAATTATTCTTATTAGCCAACCAAAGTATTCAAATGTGAGAAGGATACATTACAGCATACATTTTAAAGTTAGACTTATCATTTTGATGTCATTTACATTATTGAATATATTACACACAGTATTTAGTTTAATTACATCAGAAGTAACTGTAATTAAATTACAGTAAAAACAAGAGTAATCCCTTACTTTACCTTTTCAAGGGAAAAGTAATTAAATTGCAGTAAATAATTACTTAGTAACTAGTTACACCCAACACTGGCTGCAATATAGTGTGTTGTGGTCGTATAGTATGTTTGTCATACTTATCACATAGTTTGTCATACTTATCACAAATTTACATAGGTTCCACCACAATAACATGGTGCTTATTGTATAACTATGGTAATCAATCCACCAAAACATGCATTACTACACTTTTTTTACTATAATCCAGCCATGGCAACATCCTATGGGTATGCAGTAGTTATACGAAATACCATGTGCCATGATCAGAGGCGGATTAACCATATGGGCAATTGGGCAAGTGCCCAGGGGCACCAAGACTTTAGGGGCACCAAATAAACCTGCAATACAAAATATATATTTTTTATAAATGTACATAAGCACTTGTTTTTTAAGACTTAAGTCACGCATCTGCGCTAAATAGGCGTGGCACCATGTGCGGGAATACCCCCACTTTCAAATAAAAATGGTTCTGTCCTCCGCACTTTTTCGACACACCTCCGCCAAAATTCCCGCCCATGTTATCTGGTTAGTTACATAGATTTGAGTGAATTACCATTCAGCCAATCACGAGTGACTGCTATGAGGCGAGTTGTCTTTTGTGTACACTTTAATCTTCAAACAGATGGAAGCTGGAACGATGCAGAGCGCATTGTTGTAGCGGAGACTAAAAATGCGGGGATTAGCACTGATTAATAAAGGTATATATACATGGCATGCGTCAGAAATAAGATGTTATAGTGCCGATAATGTATGCTAATAATAGTACGTGGAGGTAAGGCCACTATTGAAGATCCAAACCTGGGTTTTAAAGTGAAAGTGAAGAACGGTCGGTTTCATCACTATAGCAATCAATTCATATGTGTCCTATTTAGTTGAGTACACTTTTATCTTAGTACTTATGTGATCGTTTAGTAAGAAGAATATACACATACTGTGCTTAAATAGAGTGTTTGAATAGCTGTATAGCAGTTAAAATAGTAACAATAACGTTTCATGTTATTTTTATGAATAACCTTGCTATACATTGTAATCTGGTGAATGCCACTTTGGTGAATTAAAGTCCCAATGTCCTGAAAATCTATACATTGTTCCATTGTCCCCCTAATGTGAATACATACATGCAAACTATAGTGTGTGTGTGAGTGTGTCCCTGTACCCCCATTTTGTGGCACGCACAACATTTACACCTGTTAAAAAAATGTTAGTGATTTTTTTAAATTACATCAAAACCTGAAATGTAACATTACAACAGAAAGCAGGTGCCCCTTAACTACAGTAGGCCTAATTTTTAAAAATGCTTAATGGAAAATAGTTGTTTTTGTGTTATATTCTACAAAAGTGTCATGTTAATGTATAATTCTTGTAAAATAGTATATTGTAAATTGCTGAGTTTCATTCTTATAAAATCTTTTAATATATTATAAATCTTTTAATGAGTGGATTCTTGCCTGTGGGTTGATGGGGGGGAACCTCTGGGGCTGTTGCCCAGGGGCACCATGAGGTCTTAATACGCCACTGCATGTAAATGCCATGTTTTTCATGCTATTTCAAAGTACTATGGTAATATCATCTGATACCACCACTGTACAGTTTTTTTGCATGAGCACTGGTGGTGGTGGGGGGGGGTCTCTTTAGATGCGGATTAAAATAAACAGCATGCGACATCATCATGTGTATTAGCAGTATCAGTGATGTGTTAAATGGGCTGAATTGTGTAATTGTGTGTGTAGGGCCAGGGGCGTCTCTGAGAGCTCCAGAGCTTTTACTGGACACACATCATTGCTTTACTGGTTCCCAGTTGACATGATTTGCCTCTGAAAAGATCGTATTTCTCTCGTTTAAAACCAGGCGCACCCTTTGTGTAATCAGGATGCTGTTTAAGATGCTGTCTAGATTGAAGATTTACTCTCACAATTCTGTAGAGCACCCAGGCCAGCGTGTTAGCAACGGTGCTAGAAAAGTGGAACCATGTTGCTGTGACACTCCGGGGACCAAACAGATGGTAACACACACACACACACACACACACACACACACACACACTGTAGTGGACGTCACAGGCTTCACACAGGCAAACATATTGTCCCTCAATGTATTTGAAAGATACAGTTGTTTAACTGCCCCCCCATCTGAAAGCGATACAGATTGTTGTAGATGTTGATTAATGGCAGCGATATGAAATGTAAATGTTTGCACTATTGTGTACGTCCTCTGCCGTTGTGTGAAAATGCGGGTCAGACACCTGAACGGCAGCAGGGCGCTGAGCGGGAGGGACGGAGATCAGCCAGGGGACAGCAAATGTATTCAGATTACACCGCTGCTCAGGACGCATCACAAAATCTCCCCGTTTGATTTTAGCTCATTTATCATTATTCTCTTTGGCAAGCACAATGTCATCCGCTCCCAGAAGAATTATAGGATTGCACTGCAGAAGACAAACAATTTACTGGCACTTTGCCTCAGTGAACAACGCTGTCTGCCTGCCAGCTCCCATCCATTTCACTGTTCGCACTACATGTCACAGCACTCAAACATGCACACACACACACACACACACACTATTTGTACAGGCACCAACAAACTATGCGCACAATACGCATTGCAACAAACAGAGAATTCACATATCACAGACCTAACTATATGTGTACTGTACAAAGACCACAAAAAATATGTTCAAAAACATGCTGTCAATATGTTTATTCAGTAAACATAAAGATGAACATGTTAGTGTTCCTCATTTAAATCATTGGTTCTCAAACTGTGGGCCCCAAGATGGATCCAGGGGGGCCACGGATTTGCTATTTTATGAAATATAGAAATTTATCATAGATTTATGCAATCAAACAACCAACCAAAATAACTGACGTTCCAGCATTGTAGAACTGAATATGATTTTGGTTAACAAAAAATTCTAAGTTTAAGATTCTAAGTTTTTATTTGGGGGGCCGCAAAGTAATGCAAAGTAAAGGGGGCCTTACACACGAAAAAGTTTGAGAACCACGGATTTAAATGATTCTCTTTTAAAGTTGTGTGTGTACACTTCCCTAATTCCTACCCGTCCTATATTTCTTCTAACGTAATATGCTGAGACAACTACAAGTTATTATAGCTATTTGAAAAATGCATAAACACCATCAACACGAGCACAATTCAGCTCTGTTTGTTTGAGCATCCCTACCAGGCCATCACAACAATAACGGTCAACTAATCCTGTGAGTTTGGGACACGACTTCCTTTCTGTCAGATCAATGCCAAAATGCAGGATTGTTCTGGAAACTAATTTAAAAAATACAAGAAATCCAAAAGTTTAAAGGAAAGCAGGAAAAAGATGGTGGTGGTGAGAGAGAACAAGAAAGAAACAAGAACGTGAGCCTGGCAGCCTTTTAGGACGAACTCCCCCTTGGTTTCTGCCGCAAATGAGCTGTGAGGAGCTGCCGCGGGCTGAATGCCGGTGCGGTGGAGGAGATCGGGAGGGATGGGGCGGAGGAGAGAGGGGATAGCGCCGGAAGGAGCCTGACAGCCCAGCCCCTGCTCAGCCCCCACCTCAGCGTCCCACACTGGCACTGTCCCCCTCAGCCACTGCATTCTCCAGACATTTACATTATTCAAAGATAAATGCATTGTCAATTCTGTGTCTCCACACACTAGATATGTGCGCCGCTCCGCTCCCAGTACTGCCAAGGGTCTCTCACCCCTACAGCCCACAAGACATGCCACAAATGAAATCAAATGGATGCTGCTAGAGTGTAGAATAATTTAACCTCGCAAAGTGTGTGCGGTTGACTATGATTAAAATACAACATAGCAAAGCTGTGTGAATTTATCACCACAATGTCACTTTTTGCCCTAGATCGGGCGAGAAACGCCCAGTGATTTCAGGCTCACGGTTCGATATATCTCTGTGTCATTTCTTGTCGTATGTAAGTAAGGTTGTCCCTCGGAGAGAACGTGATATTGATAAAGTACATTACTGTGTTCTTGCCACTAACAGATAATAACCTGTTCGGTGGCCTCCCCTCGTGCATACATTATGCATCAGCGTAAAATCGTGACGCGCACAAACGCAGCGATCACTCTCTCTTCCATGAAGATTAACACCCTGTTTTTCGATATAATGACACATCTCCCTGAAGCTCCATTAACATCGAGCTCTTTGTGTGTGTGTGTGTGTGTGTGTGTGTGTGTGTGTGTGTGCGTGTGTGTGAGAGGGAGACAGTGCACACATGGACCCAGTGAGTCCGCTGAGAATCTACTTTCCTAATGAAGGCAATCTCTGAGCACTCCTGAGATCTCTGGCAAATGACGTGGGCTTTCATCAGCCATTTTGTGAGATCATAACATGGACCGTAATGGACCACGTCTACCCAGCACACTAATTACCCATCCGGCCCACCCCCTGCTACAAGCTCCACTTTTATGGCCCAGAGGCCTTCCGCATGGGCAAGAGTCCGTCGATAGGGCCCGAGAGAGAAATGGAGGTCTCGTTGCAAATGCGTGTCACGAATGGCCCGCAAACACTCTTTACTTAATAGCCGTAATCTCTGTTTAGTTAGACTTGATGCTACGACTAACACCTTTTCAAAAATGTACGTAACACGATAAGAAATATATCATGGCATTTTCAAGACAGATTTAACATCTACAGATCAAACCATAACAAAAGCACACTCGGGTTTCACGACGCGTGACCGGAGGGCATGTTCCAGGGGTTTGACGGCGTATACGTAACCGGATCATCTCTCATGCTTTAAAGACAATGAACCCATCGATAGTCTAAGAAGTGGCTTATTTTAAGCACAAGTGTGGTGTGAATATTATACCTGTGGAAGTGAGTATGATAAAAACCTTTCCCGTGCTCAGGTCAGCGTTTCTCCAGGACAGGACAGGACAGGTGTCTCCCGCTCCTGATAAGTTGTTTAATTAACCATTTGTAAAGTTCCGTTCATGGAAAGACTGCCACGCTTAAAACCCGAGACCTACGAACAAAGCTGTCCGCCAGCCATTTTTCATATTTAATAGTTGGAGGCCATTTTACAGAAATAATGTGTCTGGGATTACAAATGAAAAGTGTGGAGATTCATTCTTTATCATAGAGACAGATTAAACTCCAAACCCTGTTGCTGTAATAGGTGCACTTGTAGCTTTACATAAATTAGAGCACTAATTACATCAGTTTTTAACATAATAACACCGCTCCGAATCCAGAGGTGTAATTTATAGCGAAGCCAAGTTCATTCTCCAGAACAATCCATTTCTCGCTGCGTCTCAGGGCTAATATGATGATGTGCTGTGGAACTCAGAGTGTCTGAATCTCTCATCGCACAGCCAAATGTAAGATAAATGGAGATGCGTTTCATTCCGTCATAATTTCCCACTGAAAATGCCATAAAGGATGACATCCATATGGATCGAGGGTGGAGGTGGGGTGTGGTGTTTTTACGCGTTTGTAATTTATGGCGTCTTTCCTGCGTGATCAGTTTGTCTGTCAGGTTGGTGGAGGAGAAAGGGAGGACCAGCCTCTGAGACAGAGAGATCGAGAGAAACACCGCACCATGTTTGCTGGGTTAAATCTCCTAATGATAAAAATAAATCAAAATCATCAGCTGCTGGTACATAGCTCAATGTATGTTGAGGATGTAGTACATTGTGAAAAATACTGATAAAACGATAGTGGTGCCACATACTACACCCAGAAAACAGCATGGTCGTCTTGAAATTATAACAATTTTGCTTTAATACGATTAAAGGACGCTGGGTTATTTCAACCCAAGTTGGGTTTGGGTAAGTAATTAATTGATCGTTGGGTTGCTGTTTTTTTTTTTTTACCAATTGTTAGGTCAAAAATGGCCATATTCTGGTTAATTTAACCCAACCGCTAGGTTTGTCCATATTTGATCCAAAGTTGGGTTGAAATTACTCAACATTTTTTAGAGTGTATGGAGGATCTTTTTTAATTTAGCAAAAAACTCATTCCATGTGCAAGATCATTGATTTAGTTGATCCAAATATGTGATACCAATACAATGTGACTTGCATTGCATTGAGATGTATGCGTAATTTCCATTTGGTGTTTCTGTTTATCAACCATACTGCTGTATTACGCATTTTAAAAGATTACACTAGATGCATAAAAGTTATGTGCTCATTTGGGAAAAGCAACACTCATGAGCCAGTTTCAGTCAATGTTTTTTTCTTTTTGTAAACATATATGTGAATATAGAGAATATATATGTAGGCTATATATATAGAGAGAGAGAAAGAGAGAGAGAGATCTGGAAGAGGGATGTACATCGCTTTCTGTGTGTGTGTGTGTGTGTGTGTGTGTGTGTGTGTGTGTATGTGTGTGTGTGTGTGCAGACTCATAGCTAGTAACTATTAGTCTTCATTATTTTCATGCTTGTGACAACTGTAGCATGATGCTGCGCCCCAAATGGAGGCCATAATGTAATGTGATGATGTATGGAGACCCGCTAACATTAAAACAATCCACACCACTCCAGATATTGTCTTTTTCTCACACGGAAAAAAGAGGAATAGGAGGGAGGACATTTCTCTACAACTAAACATCACCGATTTGCTGTTTCAGCAATGTTAACAGCAAATCCAGCAGACGAGTCTGACCTTAAGTGATGACTCTAAAGAAGACCAAGTCAGATCTATACTTCCGCCTGGTACAAATCCAGATCCACGTATTCTCCTTTAATAACGACTACACTTTTCTTGAAGATTTTCCCAGCTACAGCCATTTTTGTGATATGATAGATAGGTAGATTTATTTATCACCACATAATTCATCATTGGTTAACATGCCTTCAGTTCTGTCAGAATATTGAAATATTTCCATCTGAGGTCTGTTATAACAAAGATCATTTTACATGTTGAGCATTTTGCTCTGACAATTATTGTTAACACCGTCCGCCTAGTCATGTCATGATGTGATTGAGAAAACTTGGCACGTTGGAACTTTTTGTGGTTAACCTGGTTATACTATTCTGCCCAGAAACAGTTTGGTTACATTTATAACATTTTATTTCAGTTCAAGTTCAATACACAGCGCATTAACTTTTGCAGACAATCTTTTTTTGTGATCAGTCATGACTTAAAGACAAGAACAGGGGTGATCTTTTAGGAGGCTGAGTACCTTGAGGAAAATGTAATTCTCATGAGGTCAAAGTGATCTGATTTCAGGTCAGACAGAGAACACTTTTCCCTTATGAACTCTTTGGTGAAAATAATTTGCTCATCTTACAAGCAGTTAGTTTAGTCAATCAATTAAGGTATGATGGCGTACAATTCACTTTATAAGCTCTTCTACCCAACACTTATCAAGATTAAAGCTTCAGCAAACATCTATCAAACCTCTCTGACTATTTAAATATTTAAGATTAAAGGCACAGTTGCATCATAGCACAGTACTTAATACTGTTACTTAACGCAATAAATATTAGTGCATAATAAATAATGGGACCGTATAAATAAGGCACATACATGTTAATAAACATGGGGTTAAGAAATCACACTGGATTTGGTCATAGGCACGTTTATCTGGACAATGTGATGGGGAAGCCGAGCATGCATGTGGTCAAACTCTCTCTCTTCTTCTGCTTCATCCGCCTGTTCTGGAACCAGATCCTGACCTGATCCTCCCTGAGATGTAAATCCTGTGCTATTTCACTTCTTCTAGACCTGCTGAGGTACTTGTTGAAGTGAAACTCCTTCTCAAGTTCAGTGCGTTGTTTGGTGGTAAACATTGTGCGGGAGGTCGCAGCAGTGTCGCTGGGTCCATGCGCGTATCTGCTGCCTGCGAAAAGTGTAGACAAGGTTAGAAAAACACCCAAACAATTGTTTCATTATTGACATAACAAAACGAAACGCACTGCTTTGGGGGATATTCCTTTTGATTTTCATCCAACTGTACGTGTTAGATGGAGCAATGTCGTAACCCTCCCGACACTCAGAGAGACTTTGGGAGACGCAGACCTTGTGCGCATGCGCTGTTTTGTCGTTCGGTCTGAAGTCACGTATTTCTCCAAAGTTGTCGTAGCAGCCCTCGATGATGTTAGTGTCCACGGCTCCCGTGCAGCACGCGTAAGCTACATTTAAACTTCGTTCCGGACACTCGTTTCTACCATAACGCACTGTAAAAGTACCTTGAAGCGTGTCCGGAGTTAATCGGGTGTTGACAGGGTGATCCAGAACGCTTGTCTGTCTTTCTCGGCTGTAAGACTGGCGCTCTGCCTTTCTCTGATCCTCACAGTACTTGGCCGTGAGTCTCGCCAGGTCTCCGCATGGGTAACGGTGTAAAAACGAGGTCATTATCTCTCCTAAAGCGTCACTTTAAATTGTGAATGATAGCTCGCGCCGCTTGTCTTTCTGTACTTTCGGATTCAGCATGTAAATGTTGCCTACAACAAGGGGCGGGGCCTTTTTACTCTGACCAATCAAAAGCGACCCGTGTGTCGGCTGGTCTGGAGGCAATGCTGACCTTATATCTCGGGCATTTAAAATATATTTTTTAAATGATACTTAAATGCATCCCTCTCCCGTTTGTTAAAGACATAATGGATTAAACATTTTAGATGAATTTATGATGCCTACTCATGGTGAATTAAATCATATAACTTCAATATTTAACTCGAATACATGAATTACACTCCAAAATATGCCATTTTTGTGAGGGCCAGTTTTTTTTAAACCTTTGCTCCTTTACCCTTTACATAGGTTCATATGATTGCCGCCAATTAACTACTTTTTATTTTATTTGGTTTTGTATTTCAATCTGTGCATTTTCAAAGAATACAAAAGAATAATGAAGCAGAGTTCCTAAAAGGTTTTTCATCATTATATGGTGTGATAAATTGAGCGCTCGACTCTGCGGTTTGTCCCTTTTGAGCAGAAGATGGACGCTGCGCATCTGGCTTCTCCCCTCGGAAGACTCGGAACTGCTGTCGAGGAAAATTGTGCACAATCGGTGATTGATGACCTGAAGCTAGCAAACACCCCTGACAACTGCAGCACTCAAACTAAGAGTCGCACTGTTTTTCTCGTGTTGTCGGGCGTTTATTCTGAACTGATTCTAAGAACAGCGCAATGACTCACGTTTGTTTAAACACTGAACGTCGTAACAGTGAATTTGTTTTCCCCTAAAGAGCATTTGATCCACCCGCCCATAACGAGTAGGCCTATAGGCCTGTGAGATACCCAACCGTTTAACCTGTCCAGATTAGACAGAAAGGCGAAATGTGGGGTTCCTGAATTAAGATTTTCAAGAATGATCTCGGTTATGAACACCCTTGGACAAGCAGGAATTCTACTGAGATGAAAAACAATAATTTAAAATATATGAAATATTTCTGTTCTTTTTTCTGCTTGTATATTGTTATTTATTGCTCCTTAATGCACGTACAATACCTCTTATAAGACACCATTTAAATAGATTTTTTACAAATTTATTTTTATTTGAATATAAAAAATGTCTGTGTGCAAAGTCTTTTTACAAACCTCTTTAGCGTTAGAACATTTATTTATTACCCCTTTAAATCTAGACTACTACCCCTTTTTTATTTTATTTTACTAACCTCTGTTACCTCTGTTGAATAGTAAAACATTTATTAACGTTATATAGGTTATTTAATAATAACAACAATAATAATAATATGAATTATAATAATAGTAATATATTATGTTCACCTTTTTAAGTGCAAACTATGTCCCCTTTCTAATGCAGAAGGTATCTCTTTAGTCCGTTGTGTCTGAAAAATAATTTAGAGCACAATCCACAATTCATAATAATGACGGAAGAAAATGCCTGTTATTACACCATATAGGGACAGGCAGGTTCGGAGAAATGCGAAAATCGATGAATCTGGCTATACAACAATTTCACCTATGATCACTGTTTTCTTTCTATCTGATTTAATCAATTTAGTAGTCTCATATTTTTTTGTAGAAATATGTCCTTACCCCAATGTTTGAACTCTTTGAGTCTCAGCATGTTTTTCCAGCTTTGCGTTCTCTCTCATCCAAGCCATGTTGGTAGCCCGAGTGTGTTGTCACGGTCACTCTCTCTCGCGCGCGCGCTCTCTCTCTCTCTCTCTCTCTCTCTCTCTCTCTCTCTCTTTGGACAAAGTTTGGCCTCTTGCAGTTTGAAATGTGTTTTCAGAGTTGAGAAAGCAAAAAGCTTTGTTCATAAAGAGGTGGAATCAGTACCGAGACTGAAGGCGACGAGTTTTTGATTAATGAGCTTTGAAATGCCTCGCTGGGGGAAAGCGGGAAACAGCCTATTCTTTTAGAGAAGGCTTGCCAATGCTTACAAAGGCAGAGACGCTTTAGGCTATTCATTACGACATTATAAGGTGCATTTTAAAATGCTTAGACCTATGTGTATTAATTCTTGCACCGTAGTGTAAGTTAATGTTATATGTAACTGCTTATAAAATAGAACACATACTCTTTGGCTTAGGGCATATCAGAGCCTCTAAGGAGACCCATCCCAGTCTATGAAGAATGAATAGATATCTTAAAGATAGTAAAAGTCATGGTCTTTCATTACAACATGCTAGCCTTTTCCAGAATTGATCAAATTTGCCCACTGGGTCACTTTTGCAAAATAACATATTTAAAAGAACTTTCAAACACATAAACTTAATTTATATGTAACTGAATAAAATAAATATCCTTGAGACAAAAATACTTTTCTTAATTGACAATACAAATTGTTTGTAGTCCTCCTCAATTGAATTGAAAATAATTGCAATGTCTAGTAAGATTTACTGTTGTGCTTTTACTGTAAACAGCCATTGTGCGTGCGCGCGCACATTCAAGTGCATCTGGATGCTGGAGAGTGCGAGGGTTCCTTTGTTTACTATTCTTATGTTTCCAAAATGGCGCCTCAGCCATGTGAGCTGGCGACATTCAATTAAAAAATCTATCCATTTACGCAAGCTATAGAATACGTTTAATGAATACTGAATGTAACCGTGAAAATGGATGCATGAACATGTAGGATGTGCAATTGCATTTGTTCGGTTTAAGCGCTTTATTTACAAAACGTTTAACACAATAAAATATAACATTTCCATATCATTAACATTTCATAATTTAAGCATAAATTACTGAACTTACAAAATAACATTTATAAAGGATGTGTTTGTGTGTGGTGTTTATAAGCGACATAGTATTAACCATGGCACTGACCAAAAAGTGCCAGATTTCCAATTATTGTGAAAACAAACAAACAAAAAAACGAAATGTCGAGATCCTTGCATTGTTATCTCTTCATTTGCAGAATATTTTATTCTTCAATTGAAACAGAAATACACCAGTCACACAATATTACCTTGTTTGCACCAGTTCTAAGAAAACGTCAACGGGTTGTGCTCCAAAATAAATTCTACAATTGTCCATATAAATAATGTACATCAAAAGATAAATAATGTGCGTTACAAAATCGATAAATAATAAATATAATACTCGGTCGAGATAAATGTTCGTCATACAATCTTGAGAGAAAATAATAAATAATAATACGGATTCGGTAACAGACGACTTAACAAAGAGGCAATGGTATTTTTTCGCTACAAATCACATCTCTATGGATGCCTAAACTGTCAAATCTACAGAACTTACCTTCAAGTAATACTTTATGGAAATTGCCCTCATTCTGCGCATATAGCTCCTCCAAGAACCAAACAACTGACAACAACACACTCCTGTGCATCTCCGAGACAGCCGAGAGAAATGGACCACAGCTATTGTTAAAAATTATTACAATCATAGCAGTAATACTTATATCAATAGTCGTAATAATACAGGATAATACGTTACGCTTCTCTCGGAGTGTAGTTTTATAAATTCGTTTAACTAGTGAGGTAATAAAAAAGCGGCGTTGCGCTTTAGCACACGGATGGGATCCTTACAGATGCGTAAGTTTTGGCGCATCCTGCAGCCTTCCCTGAGACGCGTGGTGAGAGCTGAGGTCTGTGTATGTGGGATGGGGGTCACACGGTCCGTGGTGGTGGTTGCCCGGAATCTGAGCGGCACAGCTGTAGTCCACACTGGCGGATGAGGGATGGGGAAGATGGCCGAGGTTGAACATAGGGCCCGAGCCTGGCATTGAATCAACGAAGTTCCCCCCGACGTACACGGGACTACCTTGTAAATTGGCACTGGCAAAGCTACCGTTCCCTTGCATGCTGTGGTGGTCGTATTCTGTGCCCGGGTACCTTTTTTGTTGCGGTATGCAGCCGCCTAATGGCGCCGTGTAGGCTGCCAAGCCGTACATGTTCTGCTGCGGTTTGGCGAATGGCGGGGGAGATGGCGCGTTGTAGCTCAGGCCGTTTACATTTGGAAGCTGACCAGAATATCCAATGTGATTCGAGCCACTTAACGACGGGCTTCTGTCCGGAGAGTGTCCTAGGGGAGAGTGCATTATGCCTTTAGATTTTTGATCTTTTTTGTACTTCATCCTCCTGTTTTGAAACCAGATCTTTATTTGGCGCTCAGTCAGATTGAGTAGATTAGCCATCTCCACTCTTCTGGGGCGACACAGGTAGCGATTGAAATGAAACTCCTTCTCCAGCTCCACGAGTTGCGCGCTCGTGTAGGCAGTGCGCACCCGTTTCGAGGCAGGACCAGGTGGACTCTTGTCATCGCAGGTTTCTCCTGTACATAGACAGCAAAAATGCAAGGCGTTAGTAACGTCACACTGCCTGTTACATCACCAGTGAGAGACATGAGCTACTGTACACAAAGGAACCCTCTCTATTAATGTGACCAAGGAAAGCCTTGGGTGCAGTTATTAACTACATAATTCATTTTTATGCAGGCTACATAAACTCCTCCTCTCCTGCCACACACACACATACCTGCAGCTGGGCAGTTGGTGCCTTTCTGCTTGGCGTTTTGACGGGTCTCTTTCATCCATGGGAAGATTTGTTTGGTGATGACTGGAGTGGCAGTGCTGGAGCCAGTGCTACTGGGAGATTTCTTTTTTTGAGTGGAGCTGGTGTTCGGGCTGGGCGAGCTGGCCGCTAAAGGGGCAGCCTGCTGCTGTTGTTGTTGTTGTTGCTGCTGCTGCTCTATGATATTCTCTGGTTGGCTGTTGCTGTGGCTGGCACTGGGTCGCATACAACTGCCATTGATGTCTCCATTTTTGTGTGCTGGCGGACGGGCTGATGTGGTTTGAATTGGACAGATTGGATTTTGAAAGTCATTCTCTATGCTGGAGGACGAGTAGCCCTGGTGTGCAGGACCGTATGTGTAGGAGTCAGATTTGGGGTAGGAATATCCTCCAAAGAGTCCAGCATTGTCATAATAAGTGGTTTTCTGCATTGTGAAGGTTCAAACTAGCAAGGCCTGTGAACCCCTGTCCAATTGCATGGGCTCCTCGGTCACGTGATTGGAGGTTCCCACAAATTATATGTCCTCGGACCTGAAAGACAATTAGTCAGTTCGAGTGAAGATTTCTGCAATAAGTGTACAGTGTTTACAGATATAACAGATAGAGGAAAAGCACTCTGGGAGATGACGAACAATGTGAGGCTATTTATTGACCTATTATAACGCCTAAACTCTACATTCCAGGCCCCCCTCTAAATTAAAAAGATATTTACATACTCATGTGTACGTGCCAAGCATTTCTTAACTTGATTATTTATAACGAAGTGCCATAAAATACTGTATGTTATTGCCAGACTTAACTGTAGATATTAAATAAGAATTACATATAGGTTAATTTCAACCAGATACATAGCCTATGTTTAATGATATCATTATAAAGCAAGCACTGTAAGCAGCGCAGTTATTCTAAAGAGAATGTATTTATTCCATAAATTTATTGCAAAGTATTGTTTTTAATTGTTTTTATAAACCATTCCCTACTATTGTTTATCCTTGACAAGGCTTTTCATGTGCTTGCCTTTCAAACCCCCAAAGCTTTTCACTTTCAGAACTCTAGGCAATAAGGCAACAACAGGGTTAAAGTTTAACCCTATTGAGTGAAACGATACGGCAGCAGAAGGGGCATCAGCGTTTCTCTCCAAACAATATCCCATTCTTTTCAGAGTCATTGCTCAATACAAGACATCTTTGCGTTTTTAAGGATTTTAAATCTCTTTCAAGCTTTAGAGCATAAGACACATTTAAAAAGAATGCGTGTTAACTAGCAGCTTATATATCACATACATCTCTCATAGCGTAATGAAAATAAAAGAAATAAACCACACGCACACACAAACATGAGCCGTTATTTGCCTCCGAGCTATTAGCGTACATAGTTAGATATATTTGAGACTGCTCTCAGGATAATGAAGTAGTCTGTTCGTTCCACATTCTCCAGTTCATCCAGTGTTGTGTTATGACTTTTACATGGTCGTTTGTTGCTGTATTGACAGGCTGGTTGTGAACATTAAAGGAACTACTGAAATGCAAGGCCTCATTGTGAATCCTTCCTAAATATCACAAACTGTCACATTTCAAAGGCTCCATAACACATTCATTCATTTCTTAATTCTAAATTTGGGCTGCATTATTTTGACCTACGAGCTACGAAGGGCCGGACTAAGTTTTAGTGTTGGTGGTTTGCTCACATATGTTAACAGCATCGCAAGTGTGATCCGCGACAAATGGTCGGGTGCAGTCTGGCACCTTCAGTCCTTGCGAAACCCAAATGTGCACTGTAGCTCGCTATAGGCTACATGCTTTATTTATTTATTTTTCTTAGTGTCCTAAACACATGCTTACACCAAAGCGACTGAAGCTCACGTCCAGTATAGTTATTAGACGTCCCAAAGCTCCCCGCGATACATATCAATACACCTGTCATCGTGGAGTCATGCTAAATTTATGACTGGCCACACTACGGGCCTAACAGAGGGGTGAGAAGAAAGGCACTCCTCGAGACTTGATACCGTCAGAGGGGTAAAACTCTAAGCGTAGGAGGATGGCTGGGGGTAAGAATGTCTCGCTATACAGCCTGCCAGTATAAATCTAGCCGTCCACTTCAGACACACACTGTTGTCTTCTTAAAACCTTCCTAACCGCTTGCAATGGAGCAAAGTTTTGCCAAATTACCCGGAGAAGTGTGGAATTTAATGAGGTCGTGATCAGAAGGGATGTTTTTTTCTTTTGTAATCGAGGATGTTTTGCATTTTGCAGTACTTTAAGTAGAAATGTGTATGTGTTACCACACATATATTTAAAATCGAGGGATGCAGACGCAAGTAAATAATGTTTGTTGTATTGATGTCTGAGCAACAAAATTGGTAGTAAATAAACGAGACTTAAAAACAATATTGGAAGACCGAATCGTTTTGAATTGATCGTGTTGTGTTAATTTTACAACAAGCACGTGTGCCTTTTTATTGCCTATAATTTTCATGAGCTGCGATTGAGTCAAAGGATAATGCAGAGGAGGTATTAAAGTAAATTGTATTTTATGTGAGTACAAAATTCCAAAATATTAAAACATGTGAAAGAGAGAAATCACTTACCGCAGTATGTGGCTGTCTCTCCGCGCTTTCCCCTTAAACGATCTTCATAATTTCGTATTTGACCTACAGAATAAAAACATTTATTTTATTTTCTATTCTATTTTGTTCAATTTTCCCTTCTTCGTGGATTCTTCGGGGCTTGATACGTGTGGTTCTAAAAACTGTAGCCTACATTTTAAATTCTTATATTGCCAACATTTACCGAGTATTGGATTGCGTAATAATAATAATGATAATTTTATTAGGCTCTTACATTGAACCACACATTTATAGCACATATATATTTACTCGTTTCCCTGAAATGTTTTCTGCCTAAACGAATTTGTTTGGTGCTTAAAAGATTAGAATAATTGTGCGGGTTTTAAGAGTCAAATCTGTATCTAAGAGGGAAAAAACTGACATAAGCGGTTTTACACAAAGAGAAGCTGACCAAAATATTTAGCCATCATAAGCCTTTTGGGTGACCTTTGGCTTCCTCTGCAATAACTCACTGATTAATGAACAACGAACGGAAGGGACTAAAGTAAGTCTCAACACTATCCACAGTACACAACTTTTCACCGGTGATTTTAAAACCAAGCGAGAGCCCGAGAGCCCGAAGACGAGATTTAAATCCACATCTCACCAGGCAGATGAGCTCTTCGGTTCGGTTTCACACGGAAAAGCCTTTCCAACTGCGAGGCGAGGACCCTGCTTTGAACTAGGCTATGGATTATTAATACGATTATGTTTGTGGTTATTTGGTGTCGGACCGCAACGTTGGCAAATGTAGCTATTGCAAGAGAAAGCGTGTATGCCGGTATTTCAGGTTTCCGTGTCAGGTTCAAAGTCTTTCTTAATAGGATAAATGTAGCGAACACTGCATCTTAACATGGTCTGCCTTTATGAGGCAACAGTGTTTTCGCCCACACACTCCCACGGTAAGTTTGGTACTCATAATGGAACAATGGGTTGTAAAAATAATAGACTCTGGCTTGTTGTATGTGTGTGGTAATATATTATATAAATCATTAGAATGTTTTCATAGCAGTATAAATAGGCAACTACATAAAATGCAATGTAAAGATGCTAAGTTCTTTGTCTCTGTAGCATTTAGTTAAACTAATCGGAAACACGAATTTTTTATTTACATATTATCTACATATTTGTTATTTGCGTTGAAGATTTTTGTCAGATCTTGCAAAATGAATGCAATGGCAAGTGAAATGCTTTGTGGACAATTCATCTAGCATTTCGAAAAATGATGTAAACGGAATTATATTTAAACTTAATATCAACTAGAATTTTTTTTTTTTTGTAAATATCATTCAGTAATCAGAGGTAATCAGAGCTCAGTTGTAAAGCTGGTTTAAAAATGGAATAGATAAAAATAAAGTAAAATTCGAAAAGAGAGTATAAGTCTTCATGTGAGGTTTTAATTAGACTTTATTTCGTCAGACATCTATTTTATTAATCGTTGCACAGTATCCATTTAACAATAACTCTAAAATAATTACAGTTACATTTAATAAATGGTTTGTTTAATTTAGGCTATGTGAAATATTTCATTTTCGAAACGGATTCATAAGTAACGTTGATGTAATAGATTGAAGCGGTTTAAAATCACAATAATTTTGGGTAGACTGCAGTCTAAATTAGAGAAACATTCAAAACGATTTGATTGTGTGCAAACAGAATAGCCTAACCCACATATATCATGTCTAAGATAGCATTGACTATAACACAAATTAAAGTGATTAACGACCTCACATTGTATAACACAGATGTTCCATTCTGTTTCATGGCAAAATCAGCTGACAAAATATGTGCATGTGTAAAAAAAAGTACAGCAAAATGAAAATTCGTCCGAGCTAACATTGTAAAGTAGTCATGGTTGCCATAAAAGCTGTAAAGCAGTCCCAAAGACTTCTTTCAATGTCTTCAAATCGTGCTAGCTCAGTTAGGCAGCGGCATTAATAAAGATCAGCTGCTTTGAATGGAATAAATCATATTTTTACGACGGCCTAATGTAAACCCACGCTTAAAGGTTACGTTTTGCCAAGCAATTGCTTACCTGTGAGTCAATTTATTATATTGCAGTGCTTCTTAGTCTCAATATCTCTCAGTGCTGCTACTCGTATAAATCCTTCACCCTTTGTCTATAGACAGTACTGTCTTAAAACTGATCTCGCGCTTTTCCAGGCATTTCCATATACCGATGCAGACAGTATTCCCGAAAGAATGGAGCCACTCACTCAGCTACCAATAAAAATCCAAGAAGATCTTCTTATTCCAAAGCAAAATATTATTGGCAATCAACTTCTCATTGGAAAAGAGAAAAACGTTTTACAGAGGCAGGCTCACTGAATGAGTCGACATTAGGAAACCTTTATCATGACAAATAAAGGCGCTGCCTTAAAATACAAGCATATTTGTTCACGTGATCTGGGTCGCAGATTGTTCTGATTGAGGCTGCTACTCCAAAGAGCTTCACCTCACAAATACATTTTTAAAAGCAAGAGCACTAGCATTCCCTCAACCATTGTAAAATCATATTTTCCACAAGATCTCTCTCTCTCTCTCTCTCTCTCTCTCTCTCTCTCTCTTACGATGTGCTTAGCCACTGTAGCGGAGTGTTTTGCTTTGATAAAAGCTTTTCATTATGGGCTCGAAAATAGCGGAATAATGAAATCCAATGTTCAAATAAAGGACAAAGAAACGTGTTATTGTCTGTTTTTTGGTGGGGAATACAAACCATTTGCTACTATTGCTCCACTATTTGCGTTTTTTAAATATATATAAAATGGGTGAAATAGGCCTAATTGCCCGGTGCTTTTAAAATGACTGTGATTAAATGCGCTTTTACAATAGTGCTTTTTGGTTGCTATTTACGAAAATGCTAGTATTATGGTCTTTAAGAGACCACTGAAATATTGTTTGACGATTATGGTTCAGGCAATGACAGCAATGTATGACCTCGTCAGCCACAGAGATTCATCAAAATCAT
This sequence comes from Triplophysa rosa, assembly GCF_024868665.1. NCBI lineage: Eukaryota > Metazoa > Chordata > Actinopteri > Cypriniformes > Nemacheilidae > Triplophysa > Triplophysa rosa. The sequence continues at coordinate 26,797,811 of NC_079895.1, read as the reverse complement.
CCCAAATGTTATATTATTCATTTAATGAAGCAGTTGCATGGATTCTTGTATTTCACGGGAAATAAAAGTGTAAATGTGTGTATGTTTTATGTATAGATTATAACTAGTTAGTTGGTAGACTGTGTTATTAGGTTCTTGTAAATAAATGACTATCCTTTCACCCTCTTCTTTTTGTAACCAGAAGACACTTCATGAGGTTGAATGCATGTCGGTTATGTGTAACCCGATTCAAATGTTTGAGAATGTGTTGTATAGATGTTTAGCTGGACGGAAAAATTGAGATGAAACGGTTGGGAACGCGGCCGAGCGCAGGGTTGTCCTGAGGAGAGGATGCGAGTCGTCTCCCCTTGCAGCATATGTTCACGGGCTAATAAAAGTGAAAGATTTACAGTCTACGCCCGGCCCCCAACAGCCTCTCGCCCTTTCAGGAATTACTGAGCATGATTTACAACGATGCAGATCACCGTCATCCCTCTTTAACATATCATAACGCTTTAGAAATAAATCCAATAACATAACGCACAATTGTAAACAAAAGCAAGAGTGGGTATCATTTTTTCAATGTAGTTTTGTTAATGTACTATTTCAATGGCAATTATATTTGCTTTGTTGTTTTGAAAGGACGCCAATTATTTCAAAAGTCCCATTTATTTGTTTATTACACGTTAATAACTATATAGTGGCTTTTCAAATAAAACCTCTGGACTGAATTTTAGCCCGTCCCTTCAATGTAATAAAACATACACGTCCCCCACAAATGGGTGCCAGTAAATCGGGACATAACAGCATCTCTGACGGATTATAAATCACAAAGAGGCCTTCGCCAATGCCCTGGCGGATGAGCAATAACAAACCAATATTAGTGCCTCGCTCTTTCATCTCTCGTACGCAAATGCATCTATAAAAATGATATAAAAAACGAACATTTTCTGTAATGTCTGTATTTAACCATATAAAAGTGTTGCTACTGAACAAATCTTGTTTCGAGGTTAAGACAATTGACCAAACCATCTCGAGGCTATTTAAGAGAAAAGGCAACACCAACTTCAGTCAGTCCTCCAGGCAGACTGAATCAAAAAGACAAATTTATCACAATTCTGACAGATATGTTTCCATACAAATATTAATCTTAAATGTTTACCTACCGAGCTTCCATTGGCTTAAATGCTGAACGAACGTGCAGTATATGGCGTGAGGTACCGGACCGTTTGGATATTATTTTCTTGGATCTCTTCAGTTTTCAAGTCTGATAGAGTCCTCGCGATTAATGACGACGCCGTGTTTCTAGGGGACGTGCTGCATTAATTATTTAGACAATCACGTGGTCAAACAGAAAAGATACAGAACGGAAGCATATACCGAATTCTGTCTTGGGATGTCGAGAGCACAGTTTGATGTATCTTAACGGGTCGTCTGGATGGGCGAATACATTTTCGACGAACAGCTGGAAATCAAATATGGCCGTTTGAGCAGCATTGTGAAAGCGGTGGTAGTATTCGGCGCAGTGTCACTGCGAATGGAGCCGCGTATGTTCCCGTGTATTCTTCTCAGACATCCAGGTCAATAATCAAAATGCCTGGCTGAAAGCTAGACAATGGAGAGATTCTCCCCGCATGTTTCCACGCTGATTCATAAACAAAATTAGATATTTATGCATGCATACATTTACTATTTTTATGTATGTATATATCAAATGTACTTCAGATGCAAAAAAAAATCTTATATAATGTTTATTTTTAGGCTCCAATGATTATAGCTAATAAAAGTTTAGAAGCCTGAAAAAACGCCAATTTTAGAAGAAACTGCACTTAGAGGCTTTTGCATCTGAAGTTTTTATATATACTATACCATACCATGTGACACGTTGTGGTCATACAATAACTAAGTAAGTAAGTAATTTTCACATGAAGTTAACCTCCTGGTGAATAAATTCAGCGTTCAATAAACTTTTTATTCTTCTTGTTGTTATTAAGTCTCTTACTATCTCCCTTTGCCTCATCACACAATTATACAAAGTACATAGACCTTCACACACGTACATGGCACCAAAGTCCTACACACATGCCAACCCACTCCCCACCATGCCCCGCACGCACACACACACACACACACACACACACACGCACACACACACACGCACACACGCACGCACACGCACACACACACACACACACACAAATGTTTGTTTGCAATTGCAGTGCTAGATTTTATGCACAGAAAGAAAGAAAGAAAGAAAGAAAGAAAGAAAGAAAGAAAGAAAGAAAGAAAGAAAGAAAGAAAGAAAGAAAGAAAGAAAGAAAGAAAATAGATATCCTCGATATTTTAGGTAGACAAAATTTCAAATACAATATAAGACCGTTACTGGTATTTATTAATAATTATGATAATATCCTTATAGATTATAATTTTCTCCACGATGCAAATTCATATTTTAATAGCACAAAAATGCATGCCTAGTCTGTTAATTTTGCAGATTTGATGGAGTAGTAATAAGACACATGGTTAACTTGTGGTTTTGACGTACTATGTCATTAGGTGCAGCAAACCAAAACTTTCTTAACATTTCAGGATGTACCTAAGCTCAGTGAATATACTTCTGCTTTCTTCGAATGAAAATACATTTGTAATTTCCAAAATCTTTGATCGTTTTTATATACAGAAATATGTTTATGAAATTTTTGTTTTTCAGACCAAAGCTCTAAATGACATGCCACATTAATAAATATATATGACCAATAACCAAGATATTATATAATCTGCGACACAAAGCAGAATATTTATTTTATTGCGAAGAAATCACATTGTTGGTGCAAAAAGCGTCTGAGGGAACAGGCTGAAGGTCCTGCAGGTCACGACTTCAGAGGTCAGTGCTCGCGGCTCAAAAGCGTCTAATGCAACAGAAACTGTGTCCTCTGGATGAACCTGCCCGCAGGCTTTTGTCAAACTTCTGTAAAAATACCTTTTCACGCTCTCAACGTGAAGGCATCAGAGTGGAGACATCTTCGCAATGCATGTGCGCCTCGTGTTTTTGTTCAAGGAGACAAAGACACCACAATGATTGCAGAGCGTCTAACTTTAATCACTGCTGGAAAAAAAACTTCTTACATGTAAAAAGCCAACTCCAGTCCCACGTCATAAAATAACTTAAAAAACCGTGTATCAAAGTGCTTAATAGTATTTCTACCTTTCAAACAAAGCCGATTTTCAACAAAGAATACTAGGCCTACGCACTTAAAATAAAAACGTCTGCGTGATCTTTTAAATCTTTATTTACTGGAAATATGCCTATAGAAAATATGCACCATATGTCAACATACAAGAAATGTGTAAATATAATAACGTGTATATATATAATAACGAAAGTATTTTATTTCAATAACGTTAATACTGAAAGGGATATTTACGTTCACGTAGAATATAAAACGTTAACTTTGAATTTAATAAATAGACGGTTCAAGCATCTTAACAATTAAAGTTAAAGGTTGATATTAAAGAATTCAGAGTGTGGAAGACAAATATACTTATTTAACTTTAATTATATTGTTTACAAAGATGTCAGGAGGATTTATAGCAAAGCAGATGAAAGAAAAATGATGATGACATGGACAAAAATAAAAAAGAAATAAACAATGATAGAAACCTCTAACGAATGTCTATGGAATTATGTGAACAACCAAATAATTACTGGAAAGTCAACCTTTAAGGAGTCGCGCGCAGAAAGCGGGGTTGAAATAGAAAATTGCATCAGTTTTTACAAATAAATAATTTCCCAGGAAACGAATATTTTTTTCTTAAAGTTAACTAATTTTATTTTGTATTTGCGTAGCACCGATTTAAAATGTACAAAACATTTTTTACAAGACATTTGTAATTTAATAAATGCTGGACATAACGTTCCTTAAGGTCTCTTTCAGAATTAAGTTAAAATAGAATGACGCGCCGTGGGCATTAAAGGAGGAGAAGGGTGATTAAAATACAGAAAGAATTTATTACATGTGAAAAGTGTCACTAGAACGAACCATATTTGGCAAGTTTGTGTAAAAAACGGTGAGCTGTTTGTCGTTTTACTGTACCTCGTCATTCGATGCCTTATATCCTCTTTGCCACAGTTACAAAGAGTTACAATGTAGAAGTATTGAGATTGGGGTTTTAAACGCACAGCAGTCCTGTACACTTCATTAAGTCACGGTGTGTGCTTCTGTTTCTCAGTTTTTGGCACTTGTGACCAACATCTCATGTTTTGCTACCATGCAAAGTCAAAAGAAACATTGTCTATTACATACAGTTCATCTGTACATCTGAAGGGAGGGAGAGCGAGATATCCACTTATAAAGTTGTGATCTCCGTCTGGTTGACCTTCTGAGCGTGTTGTACATGCTGATTTCCAGATGAAGCCGATCTTCCTTTCGTATTAGGTAGTTTGTGGTCTTTTTTCCATTTCATTCTTCTGTTTTGAAACCAGATTTTAATCTGTCGTTCTGAGAGACAGAGGGTGTGCGCGATCTCAATGCGACGCCGTCTTGTAAGATACCTGTTAAAATGAAATTCCTTTTCTAGTTCTAGGACCTGCTGTCTTGTGTAGGCTGTCCGAGAGCGTTTGGGTTCGGCTCCTGTGTAATCCGGGTTCACTGGGAGAGAGACAAAAGTACACTTCTGTAAAAAAGCAGCTAGCTAAATGGAATGAGTCCTCACAAAACTACCCACTTGATATAATACGGTTCCATTGTAGCACCCAAAAAGGCACTTCTTTATTCCTGGCACAATGAAAACGAACAGATACAAACAACGAATTTATATGATGGCTAAATTATTCAACATAAAAGGTGCACTCTGCACAGTACTGCAATAGTACCGTCCAGCACAGCTAGCGGCCTATTTCCAAAGCAATAAAAATTTATGGCTGGTGTAATTGGCGGCCCCTTCAGAGGAACCTATAAATATTTCACTGAATGGTTTTAAGTGTGTCTGAAACGGCAGAATGGGCTGGCCTCCAAGTGCACAGCAAAAAAGATTGAATCTTACCCGTTGTAACGTGCACTTTCTTCATCCATGGGTAAACTACCGCAGGCTGCTTGGCTATCCCATTCTGGCTCTTTGTGTTCTGTTGTTGTCCACACGTCTTAGGTCCGGATATTTGGACCGCCGGACATTGCTCTGTCTGTGCGGGGAAAGGGCTGGGATGGCTGGCTTGATCCTGCACATGACCCCGCGGCGGTGCCGACGAGCTCTGAACAGTGGTGCAGCTATAAGGCTGTTCAGAGTAGTTTGACCGTGAATAGATCCCGGGATGCTGGAAATCTGTGTCCTGCGATGGACTGTAGTAGCTTGGACTTTGTTCAGGTATATAGCTGTTCTGAGAATATTCCTCACAAGGAGGAAATTGAGGATCCACATACTTGGAGTTCACCATGTACGAACTCATGGCCATTAATTTCTGAAGGTAGAAAATACTAATTTTTCTCGAGTTGTCTTTTTTTCCTCCCTCCATAAAGCCCTCCTACTTGCTATCAACTGAATAAAGTTAGGCACCCATGTGACCGGCTTGGCCAATCGAGTTGGAGAGACTCCATCAACAGAGAAGCAGCTGTGCACACCTAGTAGCGGATTTTACAAACTTAACATCATCCCTCAATTAGATTCACTACAATATTCAATTCAATTGATCCAATGGCCAGTGTGCAGACATGGCATTTATTGTCATTTCGCGTCTAACAACTTAAAACGTGTTCTTTTCGCGTATGTACACCCGGTGGCCAGTGAGCATTGTCGGTGCGCGATCCCTTGGCATTGTACATGTAACGATATCACATAAACGAATAAAAATATATTTTATCACAGGTATGTGCATGCGGTGTGGTCCATAGGGTAAAACAACAGTCAACTAAGGTAAATCAAACCCAGTCCAAGGATGTTGACAGGTCAAAACAAAACAGAACAAGACAAAAGGTATAAACGCCCAGGGCACAAAAAAAAGCGCATAGAGAACGTAGACAATTGATGGAGAGGGTCTTTGTGATGCTGAGGTCACTCAGAAGTTACTGGAGTCTCATCGTTCCAGCGCTTCTCATCCTTTCAGGTCGCTGTATGGGGCGCCCTGGTTCGCCTTTAATGCGCCGTGCCAATCAATAATCAAACACCACATAAAAGAGAATAAACGCTTGGCAGCTCTTAAGGTACCACCAGAAAGGAATCTAAGACATGGATTTGAAAGGTGTAATGTTCAAACAAAATAATACAGTTGTTAATTTTAGTCCTCTGTCAGGCACACCTTGACTTTCGAAATCATTTTGAACTGATTAATTTAATTGAGGCAGGCAGGTAGAACTAACATCAACCTGGATTGGATGCACTGTTTACGCGATTTGTCAAAACATTTATTGGGAGGTCATAAGATTATTACACACAACGACTGCTATATAATATTTATTACTGAACGATTTGTTGTTAGGAATGTCATATTGTTACATATGGATCAGAGGTACATTCAACACTTAAAAATATGAGTAAGACAAAGAATATGAATGAAAAAAGAAGGAACGTTTTATTCGAAGTTCTTGCATCGACCATATACTCCCCTAGAATCGAATCTGTGACCTTAATCTTTTCACACAAATTCGGTTCTACAGGGTATATATAGACGACGGCATGTATGTGCCAAATGTCTTGAATAATCAACATTTATATTTTAAATGCAGCGAAACCGTTATTCCCCGTCTCTTGTATTAAAAGACAATACTTTAATTAAGGGAACTTTATTCCCCAAGGTTAAGCGTTTTGACTACGCTAAAAAGATTAGTGCTCTCAATACATTTTCTTCACCAGAAAGAAATCTTCAAAATGATAGCTAATTTTTGCAGCAATTGAACACTGCCTTATTATTTATTTATTGATAGCTGAGGTTTTCAAGATTGTATCGATAACGTCACTTTTAAAGTTCTTTAATCACACTGCAAAGTATAACTAAAACTAGATTTAATCAAGTTAAGTGTGTAGAATTAGTTTTGGTATGGAAAACTAACGTCGTACTGATGCTGATCAGGTTGCCTGTTTCAAAATTGTGCGCTGTTTGGATACCGAGAAGAATTATATAAATGAATGCTGAAGGTCGAGAGGTCAAACCGAATCATTTACAACAAACATCACAAAGTTTCATTATTTTTTGCAGGACTGTAGCGGAAGAGCAGCACTAAAGTTCACGGATAACAGATGACCTGCAGGGATAACCAGCTCTTGTGGCCATTTGCACTGGAGCCAGGCTATACCCAAAAATTCAATAAAAAAAGATATATAAGCATAATAAATTTGCTTGAAACACACTTTATGAATCAGGAATAAATTGTACAAACAAAATGGTACCATTAAAACCATGCTATTAATATTTCATTCTGCACGATACTTCTAGAGTTTCTGGAGGATTTAAGAACAAAGTGACTTACTGAACAAATCTGCAGGCCCGTCACCCTGGCTGTTGGATGTTTAAATACATTTTTGCATAGTTATATTTGTGTAGCCGGATTTGTAATCTGTTTTTTAATTTTGGTTAGACATGTTGACCTGTGTTTCACCTTGCTTCTCGACTTGTTGTGGCGGGTCAAAGCCGAGTTACTGATGAACAAAAGAATGAGAGAGTCACCATTTGTCATGAACTCTGCTTTAAATTAAACAGTACGAAATCCTGCTCTTTTTTATTATTTCAGAGAATTTTGTGCAAATGTTTTCCAGTTTCCACACACATTTTATTGGATATTCTACTTAAAATAATTTTAATTGCTAGTGTTAACTATTTAACTGATTTAATATAGGCTACTGTTATACGTAGTTATACAAAGGGTTTTCTCATTAAATACACGTATATAAAACACATACACTGAAATACAGTTATTGTGAAATAAATAATTAAAATAACTTAAAGTTGAAATTCGATTTTAAACTATCGGAAATCTACGATAAAGTAATAATTGCCCTTTTAATTAACATTTAATTAAGATATTTCTATAGTCGTTTTCCAGTTTTTGGACCAATATAAAAGCAAATATAACATATATATTATATATATAAAACAATATATTAATTATATATATATTAATCTATTCATATAATATATATTATATGAATGTAATATAAATGCATTATGCTTAGACGGGGGCGCTATAGAGCTTAATAATAAAAACCTTAGAAATTATGCTCATTAAAAAGTTTACTTTAGGTCATAAATGCGCTTGTTTCGATGTTTTTGATTTGTTTCTTTAAAAAATACTTGCTACACAACAGCTTAGGTAGAGTTCAAACACTAACTAAAACATAAATTACAAGGCATTTTGTCGCATTTATAAATATTTGAATGGATTTTTTTATTTTGCGAAAAATAAAAAAATCTTTTCAAAATAATTATAATAATTAGCAATCTGCTCTGTTATTTTCCATCTTAAATACATTTTTTACTTAATTTGTTCTTTTCGTTTACGCATAAGGAAAGCCCTGCTGAAGAAGGGAAATATTTCCTTTCATAACGTGGCGCCACAACCACACTAAAACCGGACTGCAACATTTACGTCATCTTCATTAGTTTTCCTCCCCACAGTTTCCCAACAATCCAAAGATGATTTCACATTGGATCCACGTTGGTTTGCAGGCTTTGAAACCACAGTAACGTCATAGCACAATTCAATCCAAACAAGTTCAGTGACAAGTACTGAAGATAATCTTACCTCCAACGGCTGGATTTTCACGTAAAGCGCACTGATGAACTCTTATATCCATGATCAAAACGAACGTGGAGCTTATTCCGTCTGTGCAACGATACTGGGATCTTATCTAAAGCGTCTGAACGACCTTTCTAATATACAATGTGAATTATATTTTGGCTTGTCAACTCCCTGGCCATAAAACAAAGTTTAATGGTATCACGTGCTTCCCCACAGCCATTCATGACAGCGCGCGGGTGCCATAAATAATCCTGAAAGTTGCACTTATTCAATAATGGCGATTACTCTGATCTCAGGAGGAAATAAAGACACGGGGTATAATTCGCATTCACTGCACTCTGAGGGAAAAACACCACACTGTCGAAATTGAGAGATTTTTTCACGTATCCTAGTAGGATAATATATGCTATATATTTTGGCAAAGACCAATTAAAATTGTGGTATTTCCTTGCCAATGCCTAGCTTCAGCTTGTTCGTTTTTTTGCAAGAGTTCTCTGGACAAATTAGGTGTTTGTGAAATCTCTGACGTGCGAACTAACGTGAATGTTTTTCTCACTGTAAATTTGGGGTAATAAAACGCATCCCTGGTGAGCAGGCGAACAAAAGTGAAAAAGACACACTAACGCCATTTGGTGAGTCCACGACATGTAAAATCACAAATACGCACTGTGAAGGCTTTTTGTAAATGTGGCATTTTATATTAAGTTAGTTTAGCATTAAAAGTTTACAGGCCTTCACAAATTCAGAACAATACAATTTCATACATTTCAATTTCATATAAACTGATGCAATATAAACTCAAATTAATGGAACATTTGGGGGAAATGTTGACGCATGTTAAGTATGTTAAGCTCAGAAATCGTGCTGTCTGTTATTTCATTAAGATGTTTAAACAATTCCTTCAACACAAGAAAACTACGCGTGGTATCACATGCTCACGTCAGCCAATCACACTTACAGGAAATGACCTCTTGCACAAAGCTGCAGAAAGCGGACAAGCAAGGACTAGAGTGTTAGACAACAGCACCGCCTGCCGGACAAAGAGCAAAATGCCCAGGTGACCGTTTCCAGCATACTTACGCTCGGAAGGGGCTGTCCGAAAAGCAGTATGCACTGAACAACTATGCTCTTAAAAATAAAGTTGCCAATTGGGTAATTCGCAGCAATGCCATAAAATGCCACTTTTTTGTTTGCCCAAAGTTTCTTAGAAAATCGTTTATTTCCTGCGTGTTTATTTTTATATTCTGTGCAACACAGTTAAAAGTTGCATTTGGAACAAATAAAAAAACTAAGAACCTCTTAGGTACCTATATGTATATATATCTCTGTGAGGTTTCCATGTATTTATATTTGCAATATTTACAATTCTTAAAAAAACACATCGCCTCCAAATTATATACTGTACATTATATTAGCATATAGGCGATCCGTTTTTCACTTAATCCCTTAGAAAATTATATCAATAATGTTATATAAAAGTCAAAATTAAAGACGAATAGTGGTACATAACTCCAGCTCTGTTTTTGTGTGAGAATGGGCAGAATTCATGGAATAAGAACAATCTGCTCTTCCTTTGCTCAGACGTAAAAGAGCTTGTATTAAACGTGTAATATTAGGTTGAATTTTGAAAATATTATTTTGATAAACTTTAGTGAGATAAAATGTGTTGTGAAGTTAGATGAAGTGAAATGAAGAAGCTCTGAAATTCGTTTGGCTCTCAGGCTTTACGCTCTTTGCATTTTGCCGCATTGCAGTAAGGTTGTAAATACCTCTGCCTGTCAGCTGACTGTGAAATACTGTCTTTGTTCCGCAAACCCTAACTCTCTCTCTCTCTCTCCCTGCCCTAAAACTGCACCATTCCTTAAGGGAGGCATCTTTTAAATCTCACAACAACTTTACCTCCAAACATTTAATATATTTAACGTAGGCTTCATTTAATATATATATATAGGGAAAATATTAACATTATATTATTCATCACTAATAATGAATAACTTAATTAGCGTGCATATTGTTTTATTTTTTATTATTATAAATAAACAAAGTATCTTAGAATGGAGTGAGTTTACAGGCTTACAATAAGTCGCGATTGTGCGTCATGCCGTAAAAAGAAATTCAGAATAGGTGTAAGGTTTGCATAAGTTTAGCACAATTTTGATGCAATACTAATATTACTTTTTATGACTAAGGATGATTTATCAGTTTTGGTTCCTGTTTTTTTCATGCCTTACTGTTTTTATTTATGCCTTCGAATGAACAAATTGTCCGAGTTAGGCCATCATCATCAATAACAAACATTTCGAGCAAAAACAATTCCTGCAGGTTCAAGTGATCACGCTTTCAGTTGCAAATATCGCAATATTCTAGAAGGCTTTTTTACTTTATTTATCGTAAACCAATAACCTGCTGTTCGTGTAGTTTTTAGGTGACACGATGGCGTAACCCTTAATGTAAAATTTCACGAAATGTAACTTACCAAACAGAGCTGTATAATCCATGTCCTCCGTTCTGCGACGCCGGTGAACATTATGAAGCATGTTTGGTGTCAGTCGTCCAGTACTGTGTGATCTGCTTAGGTTAGAAATGCAAGTTTTGTAGCACAATCTGACAACACAGCCTACGTGAACGCTCTGAATTTGTCTTTTATGATCGCTAACACACAGATAACAAAAAACGACAAATATATATGAGCACACTGTGTTTTTGGATTTGGAACCTTTAGCCACAGAATGCAGAGAAAAAAATCGCCTGGGAAATCAGGAAAAGGGGTCATGAAGACGTTTGCGTCCTGCACATGACCACTGGCATCCAATGACAGACGAAATAGGCTCGTAAAAAGATCTATTACGAAGCTGTAAATTGTCTTCTAACAAAAAGGAATCTGGACTGCCGCAAAGCCTCCAGTTTTTTGCGCATAATGACTGAGCCAGCTGTACTTCTTCAGAAAAGAAAATACAACCACAGACATCTGCTAAAAGAGTGTTTGTGGGTGTGAGAGAGATAACGAGAGTGAGAGAGAGAGAGAGAGAGAGAGAGAGAGAGAGAGAGAGAGAGAGAGAGAGAGAGAGAGAGAGAGAGAGAGAGAGAGAGAGAGAGAGAGA